>NC_136490.1:75141057-75263557 GCF_053919585.1 Euprymna scolopes
GCCGTATGTTAAGTTATATCATGAATGAAGATCCGAGCTCCAACAAACACAAATAAACGTTCTGCATGAAGAAACTCTTACAATATCTCCACCATACACTACACAGACTTATCGAAGAATTCCACTCCACTAGGCCTGAACAGACCACAACACACGAACCTATGCCTCACAAAATAACCACAGCCATAGATAAATGCTATCACTACTCCCTACAGACCGAAAAAAAAGACTAAAAATACATTCACGTGGCTACTAGATAAATACAAACCCGCACACACTCCCAAATAGAAAGACACACGCCTCAGTACCCACACAACACAAGAAACGCACACCCAAGTCACAGACCTCACGAATTCCCTCACACACGAAGAAGACCTTCTTAGCCTTGGATACAAATTCATCATTACTCAAACAGTAAACAACAAAACCCTGTTCAACATAGAAACACACTTCTGCAGAGCGGCTTACCACCTGAAATGGCTCAAGTGGATAACCATTGAATAAACAACAACTACACTAAAACACAGCGAACCACCGATTACTTCCCTGTATTTCAGCTAGACCGCCCATCCCAAACCTCCACCAAAAGACCAGGAATAGACACTAAGCTTGCAAGATTAAAACGAAAGATATTCGACATCATAAAACATGAACAAGGAAGTGTTATACGAAGCATCTTGTTATGATTTAATTTGTTGTTAAGAGTTATCCCCCTTGGGATTGACATTCATAATAAAAGCGCCCTCTGTTTCATTTTCCCGCTCGATCCTTTCAAGAGCGTACGTGTATTTTACAGTTAATAAAACCTTTCTAAAAGGCAATTCTTTACTTACTGATACTATTCACTTCAATTTTATTAACTGTAAAAAAAAAATAAATAAATAATGGATCGAATCTTACGTCCCGACAGATTCGAGGTGGAACCTACATGCCCTAATTCCGAAAAATCCTATAGGCATTGGAAATTAACCCTCCAGAATTATATCCGCTCACATAATAACGGATTAATCGAAAACACTTCAGATAATTTCTTTGCCTTGATCAATTGTATTTCAGCCTCTGTTTTCGATTTAATAAGCGATAAAACCGACTACGATAGTGCATTAAGAACATTGGACGCCGCTTATTTAAAACCTGAAAATATTGTTTATAATAGATATCGATTGATGACGACGAAGCAACAAACAACACAAAATATAGATGCCTTCATACTACAATTGGAAATGCTTGCCAAAACATGTAACTTCGAAGCGGTTTCTGCTGAAGAAAACAAAAATCAATACATTCGGGAAGCTTTCATCGGCGGAATTTCTTCTTCGTCCATCCGACAACGACTGTTAGAAAAACCCATCCTGACTTTACAAGACACATATGCCACGGCCAGATCTCTTGAACAAGCAGAAAAGCATTCGATAAGCTACGCAAATAACCTTACTGTAGCAGCTACAAATAATCCTTCGGGCTACAATCGTATAGCTGTGACTAAAGAAAATATGCATCCAAAAGGGGTTTGTTTTTTCTGTGGAAAATCACGTCCTGCACGAAACGCCGAATGTAAAAAATGCAAAAAAAATGGTCATTGGGCTAAAGTGTGTAAATCTTCTATTTCTAACACTCATACTGCTGTTCTTTATGACGACTCTGACTACCCCTCACCTTCTCTATCCTGACTAGGAACTAACTCCAAAGATGTCACATTCACTCAATGCCAAATTAACGGGCACTTCGTGAACGCTATGGTGGACTCCGGCAGTGTAAAAACATTCATTAATGAAAATACTGCTAAAAAACTTAAACTCTTCACAATACCTAAAAACAAAACTATAGCTCTGGCTGCTTCCGATCAACATGCTAAAATAACTGGCGAAGCTGTCGTGGATTTAATACTGAAAGATAAAACCCATTCTGGAATAACAATTGAAATCATTGAAAACCTTTTCATTGATTTAATAATCGGAAAAGATATTTTAAAAAAATATAAAAAAGTAACACTTAAATTCGACGGTCCTAGAGACAAACTTATAATTGGAGCTATAAACACGAATAATTTTTTTCCTACCATAAACGTTCCACCCCCTCCTCTCTTTTCTAATCTTTCTCCTCATACTACTCCTATTGCGACAAAATCCCGACGTTACACTTTTGCCGCCAACAAATTCATAAAAGAAGAGACTGCTAGAATGTTGAAAGAAGGCATAATTGAACCTTCGATATCTCCGTGGCGAGCGCAGGTTCTTGTAACTTCGAATGAGAATCATAAGAAAAGAATGGTAGTCGACTACAGCGATACCATTAATAGATTCACGGAACTAGACGCTTACTCAATGCCTAATATCAATAAGATGGTAGACGACATCGCTCAATATAACATCTTCTCTACTCTCGACCTAAAATCTGCTTATCACCAAATACCTATAAATCATGCTGATCGTAAATTCACTGCGTTTGAAGTAAGTGGCAAACTTTTTCAATTTACTCGTCTTCCTTTTGGCGTCACCAATGGAGTAAGTGCTTTCCAGAGGAGCATAGACTATATTATAGAAAAAGAAAATCTAACCGATACCTTTGTGTATGTTGATAACGTAACTATATGTGGAAAAAATCAAGAAGAACACGATTACAATCTTCAAAAATTCTACAAAATTGCTAAACAATATAACATCACTTTAAATGAAAATAAAAGCATAATTTCTTCTAGTTCTATTACTCTACTCGGCTACACCATAGAAAATAATCAAATAGCTCCCGATTATCAAAGACTAAAACCATTACTCGAAATGCCACCTCCGCTGAATCTTAAATCTCAAAAAAGAATAGTTGGAATGTTTTCCTATTACTGCAAATTCATTAAAAAATTTTCTGATAAAATTTTATTACTAAATCAAAACAAAGAATTTCCACTACCTCCATCTGTATTAAAATCTTTTCAAACATTGAAAAATGATCTAAAAGACGCCACTTTAATAACGGTAGATCCAAATAAAGAATTTGAAGTAGAAACGGACGCTAGTAACTATTGCATTGCTGCAACACTAAATCAAGAAGGTCGTCCTATTGCATTTTTTTTAAGAACTCTCAATACTAACGAAATTAAGCACCATGCAGTAGAAAAAGAGGCAGCCGCTATTGTAGAAGCTCTCCGTAAGTGGCGACATTTTCTACTCGGCAGGCACTTTAAAGTCATCACAGATCAGAAGAGCATCAGCTTCATATTCGACAATAAAAGAAAATCAAAAATTAAGAATGACAAAATATGTCGTTGGCGTATAGAATTATCCCAATACAATTTCACTATAGTTTATCGACCTGGACCTGAAAATATTGCTGCTGACACATTCTCTCGCATCTCTGCTCTTACTTACAATCTACAAGATCTTCGTGATTTACATAAACAATTATGTCATCCTGGTGTTTCAAGACTAAGCCATTTTATAAGAACGAGGAACCTCCCTTTTACTTTGGATCAAATTAAGAATATTACTGACTCTTGCTCATCCTGTCAATTACTGAAACCCAACTCTCATTCAAGCTATATTACCTTTTCAACGATTAAATCTTGATTTTAAAGGCCCTCTACCTACTTCTATACATGGCAACAAATATCTACTTACTCTAATTGATGAGTATTCCCGTTTTCCTTTCGCTTTTCCTTGCAGAGATATGACAAGCAAAACCATTATCCACTGTCTAAACAAACTCTTTTCAATTTTTGGTTTGCCTGACATGATACATACTGACCGTGCTTCTGATTTCTTAGCAAGAGAAATAAAGGATTTTTTACACAAAAAAGGAATTGCTACTTCTAAAACAAGTAGATATCATCCTGAAGGTAATGGACAGATTGAAAAACTCAACAGTACCTTATGGAAGGCCATTCAAACAACATTACATTCTAATCAAATGAAACTACCTTATTGGGAAGACATACTACCGGACGCACTTCATTCAATTAGATCATTACTTTGTACTGCCACTAATATGACTCCCCATGATAGACTATTCAAATATAGTCGTAAATCTGCTTCCGGAATTTCAATTCCTTCTTGGGTTAAACCAGGCCCAATATATATTAGAAACCACACTAAAACAAGTAAACATGACCCTCCTGTAACGCCTGCCACCCTAATAGATGTCAACTCCCACTACGCTTATGTTCAACTACCTTCTGGTACTGAAACCACTGTCAACGTTCGAGACTTAGCTCCAAACTCATCAAATGAAGAAAACTCTAATAATAATCCTACTACTTCAGAGACTTTATTTGAACCTTCTACTAATGAAAACATTGGTCATGAGGAAGACAAAAATCAATCGTCTGATCTTGAAGAAAATCAGATTTCACTAAAAAATAATACTGAAAATCAGCATTCCTGCCAATCTGTGCGGAGGTCGTCCCGAGTTCGACAATTCCCTAGTAAATATAAGGATTTTGTGACTAAATACTGAAAAAACTGCAGTTTGGGTTCATATGTTATTTGTAAATAAAATGATTCTTATGTGATTGTAAAAAAAAAAAAAAAAAAAAATTGTCTATAATTAATTACCCCTTACTTGAATACTTTAGGACGGGGAAAATGTTATGATTTAATTTGTTGTTAAGAGTTATCCCCCTTGGGATTGACATTCATAATAAAAGCGCCCTCTGTTTCATTTTCCCGCTCGATCCTTTCAAGAGCGTACGTGTATTTTACAGTTAATAAAACCTTTCTAAAAGGCAATTCTTTACTTACTGATACTATTCACTTCACATCTCATATAAACAACGCTGCTCACTTAAGAGCCTCAAGAGCAAAGACTGTGTTTACTTACCTTCCGATAAGGGTAGAGAGTTCTGCATCATACCTCAAGACATATACGAGCACCTTGCACTCACACACCTAGGCAACGACACCTTATACACCCCAGCTACTGACATTACATCAACACATATCGAAAATAACATCAACACCGCATGGGCCGACATATGTAGTATTAGAAAACTCCACAACAAATACAAACAGAACTTCACTACTAAAAACAGCAGACTCCCCAAGAAGAGAAGCTTTCTAAACGCAGGCACGACGAGGACCATCCACCATGCACATTGGCAAATTGCTCCGTATACCCCGCAACCATCTGCCACCGCATACACGTAGTATACGGACAAGAATGCTCTGCCTGGGGAAAACTCTACGTGGGCAGCACAACGAGACTGCTACACATAAGAATCAATGAACACACACATACACAACCATCATCATTCCACAAACATCGCAACACCTGAAGAAATACTAATACATCTATTAAAGTCGATATCTTAAGCACAGAACGCAATATTGGGAATCTTCGCATAAAAGAATCATTACTAATATCCAAATTACGGCCAGAACTAAACAACAGACTGGAGCTCGGATCTTCATTCATTATATTATTTTACATACGGATCCCACCAAAAATTTACCATTACAAGCATAACACATTAGAACAAGTACACCACTGCACACCGTTCACACCCCAACTCACAGTCCAGATAGGACCTTACTACAGCCTCCTCCCATATAAATTATATATATATATATATATATATATATAAAATAAAAACAATCAAAGAAATTTTATAAATAAGTAAAAAACAGCAGTATATATTAAAAACAACAAAAATAATAATAATAAATAGCTAACTGAAGTAACATAAACCAATTAAAAAAAACTTTTGATTTAAGCTAACCCACCTATTAAAACCGTAATAACACTAACAACAAACACAAATAAATTAATAAATAATAACAATAAAAATTAAATGGAAAAAATGCCCCATCTATTACCACTTATAATTCTATGGAAATAAATAAATTAACAACTCCCAAGGAATGTTATCCTAGTGCCCCCTTCCCACCTATCTTCCTACACCTACTCCTGGCAACACTAACCTAAACATCCAGCAGCAGACTGGGAGCGCACCACCCCGCACCCCACATCCCCTTCTCTCTCAAATCTCACCCCTACTTTTATCCTTCAAAAGCTAACCGGACGCAGCCTACTTGCGACCTATGTGACCTAGATAAACCAAGGCATTCCACATATCAGCGGAAAAAATAAATAAAAATAATAATAAAGACAACAAAATAGAGAACATACAAATTTTAAAAAGCTCACGCTTAAGCAAAAAGTTTTAAACTAAAAAATATATAAATAAAAAATAAATACATAAAAATCTAAACATGTTAATTACGTAATCAGACCATACATAAATCCTCCCGTCCTTACATTTGCTCCGAGGCCCCACAAAGCTATACAACTTCCGCTCCACCATCTAGCATGCTTTGAATCGATCTGCTACGTCCACCATTTGAAAAGGGAAATTTTTCCGAAATTAATGATGGATATTGTCGCAGACATAACAAGTAAGACATTTTTACCTAATACAACTATATATATATGTGTGTACTTGTTGATTTGTAAATCGCCACTTGTTCTCGTCTTTTTTTACCACCAAGGACTATATTTTATTCCTCGCATTGTGATAGCCTTCTAAATCTCTACTATATATATATATATATATATATATATATATATATATATATAGAGAGAGAGAGAGAGAGAGGCAACTTTTTTCTTAGGCATATTTCATTATATAAAATAGACAACTTTTGTTTATTTATTCTATTTTTTTATTCTTTTCAACAACTTCCGAATACCGGTCTCTACTTTTGGCGGAACTGGCTGATATAATCGCCTTATTTATCATACATTTTAGTACCTTCCACATTTACTAATTAAAATTAAACAACCTACTATTAATAAAATAAACTGTAACAATAGTAGGAACATCCTGAAATGTTTGTGAATTTATTGAAATAATAACACAATCCAGAAGGCTTGAAAAATACTCGTACTTATGATAAGCATGGCAATTACATCATCCAGTCTCTGCCAGAATGAATACCGTTATTCAGAAGTTGGAAAGCATAAAAATAGAATTAATAGACAAAACAAACGTCTATTTTATTTAGTGAAATGTAATTATATACATATATATATCTGCATATATATACATATATATATATAAAGATATATAGATAGATAGAGAGAGAGAGAGGGGGGGAGAGAGAGGAATAAGTCCTATTAGAAATTGTTAGAAATATATTTTTATGATAATATAAAAAAATAAATTTACTATTTTATTGTGATTATATGATGATGTAATATATGATTTCTTATTTTTCAGAAACGAAAAATACTAATTTTTAACAGTTTTTGTTGAATTGAAGAAAATATTCATCATAGAACAGCATGAGAAAGGCCTGCGAGAAATATTTAAGTTAGGACAAAAACACAAAATCAACAGAACGTTTATAAAAAGGACAATTGATCGTTATCTGGAAAAGATAGATTACAATCAGGTCGGCCCCACACCTCCAGAAAATAGCAAAATTTATAAATGTTAGGGAAAAGCAGGCGAAATCTATAAATATCCATGGGGGGAAATGGTAAAGCAAGAACACACATGAAATATTATACACAGAATATTTCGAAATGACCTTGAGATGTCATCCTATAAGCTTCAAAAGCGACAGTTTGCATCTGCACATAAAATTGCAAAGAGACTCCTCAGAAAACGACTCTTGTTAAACTGTATCAAAGACACGCTCAATAACATCATCTTCTACGGAGGAAAAATTGGCTTTACTTCAATAGTACCACAATCATGAAAATGATAGAATCCTTGCGAGAAGTCGTAAGGCAATACCTGATAATGCAGGAAAAGTGTTCAGAACGAAGAAACCAGCATCAGTGAGTCTGAGCATCCATTTGTGAGATAGGAAAATTTCCATTTGTTTTTCCTCCCTAAAGGGGTCGTGATTAACAAAGAATGTTACATTAAGGATATATTTGAACGTGCACTAACCCCATGATTTAATTCTGTGTACAGTGACAAAGTTTGAACTCTTCTATGGGAAATGGGAGCCGGATAGTAACTGTTGGTATGAAGGGTTGCCTCTATATTGACCAAGGTCTGATATGTGGGGTTACCCCCACATATGATCTTTGCTTGCAGTATCTGTCGGAACAGATAATGCACTTTGATCTTGTCACCCGTGCCGCAAAAGGCGGGGGGGGCTGTGAATTTTCCAAACGGTTGTATTGCTTTTATTAAAACGCCAGTTTTGGATTTGTAAAACCGATGCTTTATTTCAGTACACGTTCGGCAGGAATTTGGAATTCTTTTTACCTCAACCACTGAGAAAAGCAAGTTTCTCCACCTCACAGAATGAACTATTGCTATGTAGCGTCCGAAGTTCGTCCCCTCTTGATGCCGTACAGCATACTCTTAATAGTGTATAAGTTGTTAAGTTCTCCTTGCTGGGTCGGTAGCTGATGTCAGAGGAGAAACAAGATTGTTCAATTCTCTACCTCACTATTTTCTCATTCTTTATTTTGCTTGTAGTTGAACATAAAAGCAACTGATTTTGGGTCAGTAATAGTGTGATAATTAAATTGATTGACTTACCGAGGGTGGCTCGGTGGGAAGGGAAAGACATTCATTGGTGTGAACGGCCCGGCCTGGTGTTTGTTAATGAAGAAAATAGGATGTCTATTCCTTATAGCTTAAATAGACATTCCAGTCTCGTTTCAATCTCGCTGAACGAGAGATTGAGACTATAGAAAGAGTTACCTTTGTAGGTTGTTGTTGTTGTAGTTTGTTCTTGTCGTTGTTAGAGATCTATCAGACCGGTACGACAACTGTTAACAGCGCGTTATATTTACAAGAATACGTTTGCTTGTAAGCAACGAGGTAATTTTTCGTTGCAAGCTAAACGTCTTTTCTCCCCCCCCCACTCGTCGGTAGGAAATATCGACAATAAGTTTAAAGTGGCGTCCGATCAGGTAGTGCCTCGATTATGGCGTTGACTTCCTTTTCAATTAGGGGGTGTCGTCGTTCAGCCCGTGACAGGGTCCTTGAAATAAAGACTACAGGACGATCGGCTTGTCTCAAATAAGTAGCAATAGCACAATCTGACGCATTCGTTTTAACGACCAGAGGAATATTTTGGTCTATTGTTGTAATTGCTGATTTCGCAATATCCCAATATCCCTTTTCTGCCCCTAGAATGACTCAGAGGAAACGTCTCTACTTGTGTTAATTGATGTGTCTTTTCTGAGAACGATGCAATCTATTGGGGGTAGTGAGCAAACATGCCCATGGCACGTCGAAGGGAAGGCCGACTGTGAGGGACAGGCATCTGGAGTAAAGGTTTCAATCGATCTGCGTCCGGTGCTATAAAATCTTTGCTAATGATATACCCCAGTAGGTTTATTTTGTCCAATCCAAACGAGAATTTGTCGTCGTTTAAGATAAGGTTGTCGACGGTGGACAGGAACCGTCGGAGATTTTCGTCGTGGCTCTTTTTATTATGACCATATACTCTGACGTTGTCAATATACGCAAATGTGCATTCCAGTTTCTCATCCCTTATGATTTAGTCGACTATCCTTTAGGAGTCGGCTATCCCATTCATAACGGCAAAAGGAATCTTGTGAAATTGATATAGTTAACAGTTCGCCTCGAAAACTGTGTACAGCTTGTCTTTAGGTCTAATCGCGATCTGATGGTACGCACTTTTCAAGTCTAGAATGCTAAACATACGATATTTGGCTATTTCGCCTATGCTTTTATCTATTCTGGGAAGTGGGAAGGCGTAAAAAGAGTAAATCTATAACCATTCTCTTTTTATGGTTTTTAGAAGTGGTTATTACTATCCGAGCTTTCCAGCCTGCTAGGCTCAATTATACCCTCTTCGAGTAGTCTTTTTATCCCAGAGTCAATGATTTTTTCATTATTATGAGAGAACATCTGCTTCTCATTGCTATGGGTGTTCAGTTTTCAGTGAGGTTTTCGAAAAAGGACGCGTACTCGATTTTAGCTGTCACCAATCCACAAATTTTGTATTGGCATACATACATATAAATATATACATGCATACATACATACATATCTATAATATAAGCATACGCTCATATATACCCATATACATACACAATGCATAATACACAAACATACATATACATACCCACATGTATACATACACATATACATACATATACATCTACATATACACACACATATACAAATTCATACACACATATACTTACACATGCACATACATATACGTACACATATGCACATATATATACATACACTTACCTATATATACATGCACATGCATATATATGCATTCATATACATACACACATACATGCACATATACACATAAATATACATACACACATGCATATATACACATACACATATATGTGCATACATGCACATAAACACATATATGCATATACACATACATGCATACAAACATATATAAATGTATATACATACACACACAAACATATATACACACAGACACATATACTTAATATACACATAGACATAAATACATATACACACATGTACATATATAAATATGCATACACTTATACATACATATATACATAGATACATATAATGATGGCAGATTAATTGTTACATGCATCCAGAATTTCAAACGTACACACGTCACAGCTTTTTTTATCGCCACAGGACTTTTTTTTTAAATAGACAAATGCCTGAGGGAGTAGTTTTAGCTTTGTACGACAGCTAAATCTCTCTCTCGGTTCAAAATGTTGACATCCAGCAACAAGAAAGAGCAAGATAGCCAGCAACAAGTCAAATTGCAGACCAGCTAAATGCGGGTGCTGGTCTCAGTCTTTGTGATTTTTTTTAATCAGAGATTTGCTTCTCCTAGAGGGGTTGCCTTCACCACGCCTTACGGGAGCCCTCTCCATCCCAGGACGACGATGATGGTGATGGGCACGATTAAAGGAGGTTGACAAAAAAAAGGCACGGATTTAAATCTTGTTCTTTTTTTTTGTGAAATAATCTGTGAAATTGTCCACATCATCATCATTTTCTACTCCAAAAGTGTTAGTCTCAACCAAACTTTTTATTTTAAAAAAAAAAGTGTAAGCGTCTTTAATACATGACGGTTGGATTGTGTTTACGTTTGATTCGTCGTCGATTTTATTTGTAAAATAATGTGTGAAATTGTCCACATCATCATCATTTTCTACTTTAAAAGTGATAGTCTTATATATATATATATATATATATATATATACATCTGCAATTGTCGTTTGAGTGTTAAATATTCCTATCTAGCAAATATATCAATCTACCTACACATTCATATCTTGTATGTATATTTTACTTATATTTTACTTATATTTTACTCTATGCATTTTCTTACATACTTGCTTTATCAAGAATTTGCATATACCGACAATTTTTTTCATTTAGTGTCTTTTAATAACTCCTGCTGATATTTTCTTAAGTAATAACCTGTACATTTCAGTTTACCTCATTTTTTGCCCTATATTTTTGGCGCCTTTTAACATCATCTTGTCGGGGTCATTTTGACATTTGCTTTTCTATTTTCTATTTAATTCAATCACCATTCAACCCTTTTCCACCTTCTTCACTCTTCTTAATTATACTTTGTCTCGGCAGCCGAGTTTAACGCATATCTTATTTTTCTTTTAATAATATTATTGGAATTCTTTCCCATTTTTCCTTGTACCTATTTGTGAATTATTCCACAGATTTCGGCCTTTTGGATTATTTTGGACCATTACTCGATTTCCTTGGATTTTACTTGTTCAAATGGAAATTTAATTAACTTTCTTGGATTTACATTTTTGGATTTTACCGTTTTTGGATACTTTACCTTTCATCAGACTATCCATTCGCGTGAAATCACCTTTTTCCTCACCATATTCCCTCTGCTTTACTTTTTGTTATCAAGTAAGATCTTTGACTTACTTGCAGTTTCATCAAATACTTTTGTATGCAAAATCCGATCCCGCATTTTGCTAATTCCTACCCTCTGATGAGAAGGAAAGTATTTCTTCGAAACTCTGCGGATAAGGACTATCCACTTATTTAGGATTTTCAAATTAAATATGTTTTTAACTCTTTTTCAAAGTGTTTTTAACATGTTTTATTAACTATTTGCTCTTATATATATATATATATATATATATATATATATATATATATATATATATATATATATATATATGGTGTTAGATCTTTAACATTCGTTTGATTTCATCGTTGGTTTGGTATTAAATATAATTCTCTAGCATCGAAATAATAACTGGGAATGTTCTTCTAGAGTGTCTAGGTACGAATATTTATATTTTCTTGCATCTACACATATTTCCTTGTTGGGTGTGCGTGTGTGCAATATGAAAAAATTCAGTGACAATCGAAAGAATGATGAGGATGGCGAGGGGGTTTGCAGCAACTACGATCATCCTCTTCATCCTTTTCTCAAATACGCTGGACCCACACCCTAACCAGTAACGTTTATCACGACTTCATTCATTCTCTGTTAGCGATTGAAGCGACTGGTTTCGTCCAGCCTGTTTCACCTTTCAAACGACTGCTACTTAATGTAGGTAATTGATGAGCAATCTTCATCTAATGAAAGGGACACTTGTTTGCCCGCGAGCTTATCTCACTTAAGCATTCAGAAGATTATCGCGGGGGTCTTCGTACTCACTTAACATGTGATGTGTCAAGATCAAATATGAAAAATTAAAGACATCCGCCCTCTATACCGCCTCTTGTTCTCTCTTGTGTCATAATTATAAAAGTTTAGGTCCCCCCATCTTCTCCTTTAATGAGATAATAATATATTCGTAACTGTTTCGACATTCTACGCCTGATGGCGACATTAGCTGGTACTTACACTGAATAGAAAGACAATAATAATAATAATAATAATAATAATAATAATAATAATAATAATAACTCTAAAAACAATAAATCATAGAGACGATAATCAGTCACCTCTTTTGGTTATGCTGGTACTATTAAGTCATGGTGGCGATGATTATGATGATGGAGCACAGAGTGGACAGTCTTTAATAAGTCTAGGCAATTGTATAATTGTACAAGCAGTTGAGGTATTTTATTAAAAAACACTTGCAGAAAGCAGCATGTTTTATTGCTTTTTATCACGAACTTGCGTTGTGTTTATATGAATCGAAACTGTGACGCATTCTATCTTTTGATAGACTGTGTATAATCAGACGTTTATTCCATTGTTGTTATCCGGACCCTAGACCGGATAACTTGATCTGGATGACTTGATCTATGTCGCATCTTCGTTTACATCTTTCGTACTTAGATCCTAGTGTAAAATGAATGCATGAATATGAACAATGTATAATATTTATAACTAGTCAACTCGTATACAGGCGTTGCCCAGAATTCATAGTATGTTAGGAAAATTCAATGCCCAAACTCAAGCTAGAATTAATGATGAATAATATTACATGATAGTTAGTTATGGTAGTCCATGCATATGGATGACGACGTTTTCATTTTTCTAATTGATTCTGTGACTCCGTTGATGACTGTGAAACGCGATGTGTGATCTACACTGCTTTTCACAGATAGAGCAGAGGAGGATAGGATTTTGATTTGGATGGTGAGTGGCCGTCGTTCGTTGATGTCTCAGTGTGCGACGCTCCGTAGCTGCTCCCTCGTGCTCTTTTTTGAAGAAGGCCATCCCTCTAGCCCAAGTGGTACATGATAGCAATATTAGCCATATTAATACAAAGATAATAAAAATAAAATACTATTATTACTACAACATAGTAATAAAATTGTCCGTTATAGTAAGAATAAAAATAGTAATAATAATGTAACTGATAATAGCAACATTGAAAGAAATATAATGCAAATAATAATGAAAAAAATAATAGTAAAACTATACTAAAACTCATAATCATATTAACAATACCATATCGATAAGAGTAATAGTAATAAGAAAAGGAATACTAAAAATAATGTTAAGAAATAAAACAACAATAGTTTTAGTACCAATATTCATAACAGTAAGACAAATAATAAGTACAAGAATAACTATAACAGTAATATAGCCAATACAAAAAGAATCAGAATAGTTATAATAAAAACAAAGAATACTAATGATAAGAATATTACTGCCACTACTACTACTACTACTACTACTACTACTACTAATGATAATAATAATAATAATAATATAGCAAAGTAATGAATAAAAATAATAAAAGCAAAACTATTAAAAATTTATAAACGCAAAATAGTCTTATTAGTTAAAAATATTGGCAATAATAACAATGCCAAAATCACCATCAACAGCACTAACAACAAAAACAACAACAACAACAACAACAATAATAATAATAATAATAATAATAATAATAATAATAATAATGTTTACAAAAACATGTGGTGGTGGTGGTGGTGGTGGTGGTGGTGGTGGTGATGGTGATGGTGATGATTATATTATTACGCTTATCGCTCCGTCCGTTATCCCTAAAAAAGGAAAGTGGAATATTCCAAACAAACCTTATCACCCTTGAAAAGTAAAAAATATTAAAAAAAAATTGGTGTCGCTGTTGAAGCAAAGCTAATAAAAATGATTTGTCTTTCTTGGCTAAGATTAAAGTGTAGTATCTGTTCTTCGGGTGCTATATTTCAATTTCTTCTCTCTCAGTGGAAGAGAAATCCTTTTCGATAAGACAATTTTCTCCATGTTAAAAAAAACGACCCTGGTGTCTAAATCCACTCAGAAGCCACTCAAGGATAAGGGTTATTGTAAGTACAGTACGTTAGTGTGGAGATTTAATAAAGTGTCTACTTAAGGGGGCGGAGTTGGGTTGGAGAATATTAAATCAGTCCCGAAAATGGGTGAAACCGTTTACGCATTACACATTACTTTATTTAATGTATATTTTTAACATTGGGTGGGAAATATGATGTCGGTTCCGGAAATGGCTGCAACCATTTACGTTTTGGACATTACTTTATTTAATGTATATTTTTAACAGTAGGATGGGAGATAAGAAGTCAGTCCAGGAAATGGCTGAAAAAGTTTGCGATTTATACATTACTTTATTTCATGTATATTTTCAACAGTGAGGTGGGATTATAAGTCAGTTCCAGAAATGGCTGAAACAGTTTACTATTTAGACATTACATTATTTCACGTATCTTTTTAGCAGTGGGTTGGGCATATAAAGTCAGTCCCGGAAATGGCTGAAACAGTTTACTATTAAAACATTACTTTATTTAATGTATATTTTCATCAGTGGGACATGAAGTCAGTCCCGGAATTGAATGAGATGTGCAAATATATACTATTAGAAAGCGTCGTCCAGTATTGAATGAGATAGGTAGAAAACATATAGTAGCAAAGTACCCAGCGTCACCCTGGATCGAATGAGATAGGTGAACGATATATATTAGCAGAATATGCGGCGTCACCCGGGATTGGATAAGATAGGTGAAACATATATACTATGAGAATACCAAGAATTGATTGATTTGTTTGTAATTAAATAATCAGCCCAAGCAATATATCAAAGTTATTATTTAAGTAAGGGGGAGCGACATAGTGGGTTAAAGTTATGAAAATTATTATCGAAATTAGTAACATATCCAAGAATTATGAAAAATGATGAAATGTGTGTTACTTGATTGCTGTGTTTGTAATGATATAATAAGCCCAGACAATATATCAAATAAATTTTATAAAAGTAGGAGGGAGAGGCATAATGTGGGTTTTTAATTATAAAAATTATTGTCGAAATTAGTAACATATCCAGGATTATGAACAAAAAGTATATGTGAGTTAATCGATTGTGTGTTTATAATAAAATAATCAGCCCAGGAACTATATCAAAGTAATTATGTTAGTAATAGAGGGCGATAAAGATGAAAAATAATTGTCGGAATTAGTAACATATCCAAGAATTATGAAAAATGATAATATGTTATGCATTATTGTGTTTGCAATGAAATAATAAGACCAGACAATATATCAAAGTTATTATTTTAGTAAGTGGGGCGATTATGTGGGTTAAAATGATGAAAAATGATTTTCGACATTAGTAACATATCCAAGAATTCTGAAAAATTACGAAATGACAGTTGATTGGTGTGTTTGAAATGAAATAATCATCCCAGATATTATATCAAAGTCATTATTTTAGTAGTGGGGTTGATAATGTGGGTTAAAAATATTAAAAATAATTGTCGAAATGAGTAACATATCGAAGAATTAAGAAAAATGATGAAGTGTGATGTAATTGATAGCTGTATTTTTATTAAATAATCAGCACAGACAATATATCAAAGTAATTTTTAGTAAGAGAGGGCGACGAGGGTGGTTTAAATGATTAAAAATTATTGTCGAAATTAGTAACATATCCAAGAATTATGAAAAATAACGAAATGTGATTTAATTGATTGGTGTGTTTATAATAAAATAATCAGCCTAGAAAATATATCAAAGTTATTATATAAGTAAAGGGGAAGGAGATAAGGAGGGCTTAAATTATGAAAAATTATTGTCGAAATGAGTAACATATCCAAGAATTACGAAAAATGATGAAATATTAGTTAATTGATTAGTGTGTTTGTAAGGAAATAATCAGCCTAGACAATATATCAAAGTTATTATTTAATAAAGAGGGAAGGGCGAAAATGACGGTTAAAATTATGAAAAATGATTGTCGAAATAAGTAACATATCCAAGAATTATGAAAAATGATTAAATGTGATTTCATGCATTAGTGTGTTTGTAATAAAATAATAAGCTCACAAAATATGTCAAAGTTATAATTTTTTAAGGAGGTGGCGGTAATGTGGGGATTAATTATGAAAATTTATTATCGAAATTAGTAACATACCCAAGAATTATGAAACATGATGAAATGGAGGGTAATTGATTAGTGTGTTTGTTATGAAATAACCAGTCCAGCAAATTTATTAAAGTTATTATTTTAGTAAGGTTGGGCGACAACGATGGTTTAAATTATAAAAATAATATTGTCAGAATAAGTAACATATCCAAGAATTACGAAAAATGATGAAATGTGAGTTGATTGATGTGTGTGTAATGAAATAATCAGCCTAGACAATATATCAAAGTTATTATTTTAGTAAAGTGTGTTATATGGTGAGTTTAAATGATGAAAAATCATTGTCAAAGTTAGTACCTATCCAAGAATTATTAAAAATGATGAAATGTGAGTTAATTGATAGTTGTGCTGTTTTATTAAATAATCAGCCGATACAATATATCAAATTTAATATTAGTAAAAGGAGGGGCGATAATGTCGGTTGAAATTATGAACAATTATTGTCGAACATAGTAAAATATTCAATAATTATGAAAAATGATAAAATATGAGTTAATTGACCGGTGTGTTTGTAATGAAATAATCATCCCAGGAAATGTATCAAAGTTATTATTTTAGTAAGGGGGCGGTACAGTTTAAAAAAACTAGAATAATATGATTGTGCCTTCATTCATGCTGAACAGAACGCTCACAGCATGCCCGGCAACAATATATTATATATGAAAAATGCTGCTGTGGAATTTCCACAGGTCCCGCTAGTAATAATAATAATAATATTAATAATAATAATAATAATAATAATAATAATAATAATAACAGTCGTAATAGTAGTAATCTATGTAAGATTCGTTTGTGTACGAATACCAAGATTGGATGTAATATAGCTTATTTTAAGAAAAAAACAGACTTCTTCTATTCAGGACGTCTGTGCTTGAAGCTTTTAAGGAGAAAATCGAGCAGTATATAAATATTGTCGGCTATTCCGTGATTCTGTTAAAACAAGAATAAAAGGGTAACGTTTGTTAACCCAAGTTTTTATAGTCACATTGTTGAATAGAGCACTTCGAACTTGTCATAAATCGTCATAGCTAAATCGAGGTATATGTGGTATTGTTTAGAAATTAGGTTTGGAGAAAAATAGTTTACATTAGTTTGTAGAAATAATGTTTGAAGGAAAATGTTTGTAGTTAAAGTTAACACTAGATTATAATAGTTATAAAGAAAAAATATCCAAAACAACAATCAAAATGGGATCACTCCACAATTAAGACATGTGGACCTCTGAGAGTTTGATGTGATCTAGCCTCGAGATCAATAAGAACAGACGTGGAATTTGTAGAGATTCAGTTTTGGGATAGTTGAAATCTATAACTCGGCGAGAGGGGCTTAGACTTCTTGAAAACGGATAGGAAGCGAGCCAAAGCTAAGTTAGAATGTCAGGACAGAGTTGCAGAGACATCCGAGGTTTGGAAAAGCAAAAGCTGGTCGAAAATAAACCATGTTTTTATAAAACCAATTCGTTGTGTCGATAAGGGAAAGAAATCTTTGTTCTATCAGTGTCCTATGATGACAAAAGCCAGTTTTAATGAATCAATCGGACAAGAAAATGAAAGTTAAACAGACACTAGACGTTACATCACGCATATTGTATATAAAAACACCACTGCCTCAGAGAGACAAATCAGTTATATACACACATTAAATACAAAACAAATGACTATATAAATATTAATCTAATATGATTACATTTTAGAAGGCAAATAACTTTTCGCTGGAATGTGATTATACATAGTTTGAAAAAAAGACACGCTGATTTCCGGTTCCGTGGGTGGACTTAATTTAATGAGGAATAATACTTGCTACTACCACTGTGAGATGATTTATTCAAGAGAGCTATTCAAAAAGGATACACTGTAGCATTAAACATCTGTTTTATTCTATGATAACACGCTGAACTATTTGGTGGAAATGGTGAGTGTTAAAGATTTGAATAGAAATTGCTTCGTTGATTTCCTCTAATGTCCAACGTGATACTGAAAAAGTCGACTTCTTTTAATAAGTATCGAGATTTACGGGATACGTTCTCAGGTCCACAGTGATATTAGAAATCTTTAGACCTCTATGCCAAAGTTAATTGTTTCCGCTTGGGGTTCAGTAGTTGCGTGAATGCATGGACAGAAAACGGAAACGCATAAGCTGCTTTAGTGTGGTGAGATTCGACATGAAACAAATCAAAGGACAAGATGTCAGTGCCACTCTATTTTCTGGTAAGCTTTAAATATAACACGACCAATCAACTAGATATATTTTAATTTCATCAGTGTTTTTTAGGTTGCTCCCGTGTCATAATGGCAGATTTTCATGTTGAATCTAAAGCAGGAGAAGCGTTAAAATGACACCCCTGAATGTCAATAAACAATGGCGCTGTGAACTATTGTATGTAAGGATACACATCGTCACTGGTGCCTCGGCTGGAATTAATGTCCTAATAACGCAGAAATGCATATCGATCATCGATCTACTGCTCACATCAGCTGAAACTGTGAAATTGCCGAAGGTATCGGTGTGTGCTAAGCTTCGGATTGGTCGGTCAGACTTCAAAGAAGAATCCGCTGAACTCTAAAAAATCTGAACTGTCTGGAAAATGGAAGAACATTAAAGCCTACGGAATGGCGTCATTTTGTATCCCATAGACGCGATTGTTATGGCTGAATATTTAGAGCTTGACGCGTGGATAAAGATGATTGACTGAATTTGTACTCCATCCAAATCTTGAGCGTCCTAAAGGTCTTATCCCTTGCATGGTGATTATCCATGATATCAAGTTAACTGTGCCATCGGTCCTGACCTACCGTGAATTCAATAACTATAGAGAGACTTCCCAGAGTAGTGGAGTCGAGCTTGATGGGGATGATGGAACACCGTGATGAATACGAGGAAATATGATTTTCGCCGAAGTATTTAGAGTGCAGAACACGAATATCTGCTCTGAGGAGTGCGATGTCCCAATGGAGAAGAAATGTACGTATTGTTTGACACCAGTTTACTAGCATTGGAATAATGGTTTACTAGAATTGGAATGATAGAGTTTACTAGCATCGGAATGATAGAGTTTACTAGCATTGGAATGATAGTTTACTATCATTGTAATGACAGTTTACTATCATTGGAATGATAGAGTTTACTATCATTGGAATGATAGAGCTTACTAGCATTGGAATGATAGAGTTTACTAGCATTGGAATGATAGTTTACTAGCATGTAAATGATAGTTTACTAGCATTGGAATTATAGATTTCACTAGCATTGGAATAATAGAGTTTACTAGCATTGGAATGATAGTTTACTAGCATTGAGATGATAGAGTCGTGTTTGAGGACGTCTGTTTATTGCGGCCTGCTAACTACGATAAGCATCTGGAGCTCTCTTAATTAGATGTTGCAAAGCAAGGCATTGAACTGAGCTTAGAACCAATTTGTCATCGCAAGTCAGAACCCAGACGAAAAACGCTACGTTCTTGTTGCGTAAAAGAAGGGAAGATCGCACTTCATAATTGTGTTTCTTTTGGTTTTCATTCAATTCAAGAGGCACACATTTTTAAAAGATTTTTGGCTTTTCCAATCACTCTCAAGTTGTTTGAAATCGTCGTATAAGTTACGTCTTATTCAGAAGCAAGTTCTCGAAGAGTTGTGCGTGGATTGGCTTCGATTAAGGCTTTTAATTGATCGTTTTCAACGTTGGATGGCTGACCAGTACGCTCATCATCTTCAGGACTCTCTTCGCAGCCACGGAATTTCTTAAATCACTATTGTGCTGTGCGTTCAGTAGTGCTTCCTGGGCCAAATCCTTCGTTAATATCGCGAGCTGTTTCAGCAACTTTTCGGTCTAGCTTGAATTGAAATAAGAAATTGTGCAAATGTTCTTTTCCATTTTGTATTCAACAGTCTGCAAAGAAGATATAATTGCTTGAAATTATTGTAATTTATTAAACAAAAGCAAAAAACCCTCTTTAAAAGTATATATAAAATAAAGGTATTTTAACGAAAACTTATTTGAAAATACATCATTTGGACTCAAGATTAAAAATTCCGCAGGAACGTTCTTGTCAAACAAATAACTAGACTGACTTAAAAGCATACAGCTTACTTAACTTTCCCAAGTCCAACCATATTTTTAGATAGTATTCTTTAAATTTTAATACTATAGGATAAGTCAACTCCTATATGACCTATCAATATAATCACACACACATATATAATAAATCATTAGTTTTTCTAAAAAAAAGAAGACCTTCTACAAACAATAACAGAATTAATGATAACAATCTATATTCGTCGACTTCCTGTCAAATCACTCACTTTTATTTCATCTCTATAAATAACACGCTAAACATGAGATTTGATTAGATGCAGATCCAGAAATATGGAGAACGTGCTTTTTTACATAGACATAACCACTTATCAAAGCCAAGAGACCACTCGAGGATAAGGGTTAAGAGTGTATAGTAGTCAATTGGACAATATAGTAATCGTTAGTAATAGAAATTCGGTAAATTTGTTAACTTAAGTGGAACTGCTCATCAAGAACTTGTTTACGTTGGACTTGAATACAACCATATTGTAGTCAGCTGGAAAGCAGGAAAACGGAAGACAATTCCACAGGCGTGCAGTTCTAAGAAAGAAGCTTTGATCATGGAATCCATGTTTAGGTTAAGGCACAGATAAAGAGTGGGGGAAATTATTGATAGTGTTTTCAGCTAGACGGTGTTTCTTGTGAAAGTTTGGCGAGAGGGGACCATATATTGAAGCTCAGTCGAACACTTTCCAAGAAAATAACGATAAAGCAGAGACAAACTCGCAACATTTCTTCTGTGATATAGAGGTTGCAGCGAAGAGAAAAGGACATCTCCTACGAGGCTACGAAGTCTATTTTGAACTCTATCAAGGCAGGACACGTCCTTTCTAGCAGCTCCTGTCAAGATGTGTCGACAGTACTCCATCTTTGGACGTACCTGGCTCTTATATAGATATAGACTTGCATCAGCAGTGAGATATATACTGGATTGATAGAAAGATCTAACCATTTTTCCAGCGGCTTTGGAAACAAATTTGATGTACGTGTTCCATTTCAGATCAGGAGTAATTGTCAAGCACAGAAGCTTGTCAAAACTTGAGGCCTCCCCAAGACGAGAGCCATTCATTTCAATTGATTCTAGATGGGGATCAGAGCGTTGATTATGTAAAGATAAAAACCTGGTTTTAGATGCATTAAAAGTAACTAGCCATTTCTTTCCCCATTGTACCACGTGCTCAAGAGAATCGGAGAGAACTTGGTCGTTTACTGTCTTAGATATGGTACCATAGATGGTAGTGCCATCAGCATAAATGTCGACGAATGATGTAAGGATGTGATTTGGAAGATCATTAATGTAGATCAGGAAAAGAGTTGGGCCCAGAATTGACCCCTGAGGGACTCCAGCATTAATACTGTGAGCTTCTGATTTTTGCCCATCAACTGCTACTCTTATGAACCTATCATAGAGAAATGATTTAATAATTGAGAAGACATTTCCAGGTATACCATAGCTGGAGATCTTGTGAAGTAAACCTTTATGTCATACCCTATCAAAACCCTTTGATATGTCAAGAGCAATTGCCATAAAAGGTTGCCTCCATCGAGAGATTCGCTAATCCTATGAGATATAACTGTTTTATGTAAAAGTCATAACAAATCGATTACAGTATCACTATGCTTACTAAATGAGTGTAACTCTGGTAGTATTCAAAAAAAGACGTATTATCTTTCTTCTCTATTTGTCGACATTTTCCAACGGTGTTATTTGTATGACTTTGTGTAAAAGATAATATTTTCCCGACCATGAATCAAAGTACATTGTACTATATATGTACTCATAAGTGTTAAAAAATATGAAAATTATTTTATATATTGCTGATGTTTTTATAAATAGATTAACCTTTATGTTATTGGTAAGATTCTTATATAGAATATTGGAAAGCTTGTTTTGACGAATATGTTTAAAATGTTTAATTACTTTCTGAAGAAAATAAAGTTTTTTTAAACGTTATAACCACTTATTTGGCATGTCGGATTGAACAATTTTAATGACATCAAAACATCATTTCTTAAGTTTAAAGGTAGATTCTTAAAATGGAACAATAAAATTATTTATTTTCATCAATGAAAATGTACACAATTGTTAAATTAAAGATGATTTTTACTTCTTCCATATAGTTAAGGACATCGAAATAAATGCTAAACGAAATATGGATGAGAAAATGTTTTTAAAAATCTTTTGTTATCGATTATTTTCATTCATGCAACTACTTAAATGCAAATAAGTTTGTGCGGTAATTTCTTTCTCCTTTTATTTCTCTAAGTTATTTGAAGATTTTATGCATATTTTAAATTTGCTTCTTCACCTCTCTTTACCACTCTCACTCTTTTCGTGGTCAGCAATTAATATGGTTACGTAAAGAAGTGGTTTAGTTATAATAACAATGCGGTTTGCAATCCTCTCTGATTAATTCGGGTGGATTAAAAAAAGGTGTCATTACGTTTGGAAAGCTCCTCGTAAACAAAAGTTTAAATAAACCATAGTATCGTAATCAGAAAGGAAAGCTTGCCATAAATGTACCCTTCGTCGTTTGATGATGTTTGATGAAAGGCCTTGATGAATGATTGAGGAACAGTGTTGCCTGAAAATGTGTTTCATTGAACGAAGTTGATTTAACGGATGGGGTAACTCCTAGTAAGTGATGTGCTCTTCCACTTTCGTCTTAATTAGAATGATAAGTGAAATATATGCTCAGTTTGAAGGAAAATTACGAAGTAGAAGAGACTTGGTCTCCTACACTTTCGATGAGTCGAATCTGTCTATAATGATACACATAAATCGGTTTAATAATTTAATTCTCCAGATGTTTCACTAAAATCACCCATTAAATAGCAAACGTATTATTTACTTTGTGGGAAGAAGGTTAGATAAAAAAGCAGGTGTAGCTTTGAGAAGCCGCGCAATAAGATAAATGCATTCTGATTTACAAAAATGCCGATTTAATCTTATTGAAAAGTTTTTTATACAAAAAATGTTAACCTTTTTTCCAACACACGCACGCACGCGCGCACACACACACACACGCACGCATACACACAAAAATCTATATGTCTATAAAAGTTAAAGTGTCTGTCTGTCTGTCTGTCTGTCTGTGGGTGTGTCTGTGTGTCTGTGTACATTTCCCTACACAATAACACTGTTAATTTTCAGTCTACAGACTCGAAATTTGATATACAGGGTACTGAGATTTGGGGAAATCTTTGTAAGCGATTTGACCTTTAAGAACTCTGTCAAACTCCTCCGCCAATTTTGGGTCTAAAGACTTGAAATTTTGGATACAGGTTCCATGGACATGGATCTAACTTAACTTGATTTGAGCCCAAAATAATACATGTTAAGGGGTCATAATCGGGGTCAAAGTTTTTTTTTAAAATCGACCTCTGCGGTCTCCACCAAATTACTCAGACAATTTCTAGTCTAAACATTTGAAATTTTACATAAAGGTTATTCAGAGATACGGCAGGCTTTTTAATCAGTCTGGGTCGAACATTTTTAGTTCCCAATATATAAATGTATGTATGTTTGCATATCTGCCTGTAACTTTCGACAGAGGCGACGTATTTTCACAACATCAGTATCGTTTTGAAGCACGGCCATTCGGTCGACAAATACCGACAAATTGACTAAAAACATTAATTTCTTTACCCTCAACTGGGCACTTTTCTACATGGAGGGGCGTCGCTTTTTTCACCGATATTTTCGGAAGCCATCCTCTCTTTTCGATTGTCTAGCCTTAATTTAAACTACGTCACTTCCGATTTGGCGGTGGTCGTAACAGCAAAGACGTCACGTTTTCCCCCGTTCTTTTCCTTCTTCGCTGTACGGGCTCGAACCTGCCTGCCTTCCTATTACCACTTTTTTTTTGCTCAACATACACCTCCAAACACTCCGGTAACGCCGGCACCCATGCTAGTATATATATATATATATATATATATATATATATATATATATATATATATATATATATATATATATATATATATTAGCAGTTGCCCGGGATCGAATGTTTCACGATCTTATATTTTTATTGTCATTGAAATCGGTGAAATCGATCATTTTTCAATCAAATCGATTGATTTCCTGCTCTAGTTAGAGGCCTGTAGAGAACGGATTTTGATTTTATAAAATTATTTTTATAAATAATGGCTTGGAAAAAGTTCAGGTATCATATTTCAATTGTGCCCTAAGCAAAACATTTTATTACAACGCGTCCCTGTCATATGAAGCACCTACAGTTGATTTTATATGTCTCGTTAATATGTTTATGCGGGGATAATTGCTTAAACTGTAGTTTAAAACAAAAAGTCAAGTATCATTGTGTAATTATGCTTTGAATAGATATATGCATTTTGAACGTGCCCCTGTCATATCAAATGATTTACTGTTAATTTTATATATCCTGCGGCTTGTATCGATATCGATTTTTATCGTACCATTCCGATACAAAACTTATCTAAGAACACTGCCAGGTACATTAACTACCATTTGTGTGTAATTTTATAAAAATCAGAACAGCTGTTGTCAATTTTATAAGAAACGAACTCACACACATAGACAATCACAAAGTTGTTTATATATATATATATATATATATATATATATATATATATATATATATATATATGCTTATTACCGTGGGGTCCCGATTTCGAATTTCGCAAGATTCAGCCACTCTGATAAGTCGTAGATTATATTTTAAAAACAATATATATATATATATATATATATATATATATATATATATATATATATATATATATATATATATATATATATAAACACGTCTCAGTGGATGGATAATTATATTTTAAAAACAATATAAACAATCACACACATCTATATATATACATCGATTTTTGCGAATCGTAACGATAATATCATTCGATATACAACGTCTCCTCTATGAAGTCAGTAAACTAATTGCTTCCCTTATATTGCCCATATTTATGGACGTAAATAATGGAATATTATTTATTCATTTATTTATTTATATTACTCTAATTTACGTGTGTATATATATATATATATATATATATATATATATATATATACAATAAACCCTATATATACACAAAACCCTAACCCAGATTTTCAAATCGCGCAGCCAGGCACAACTTATCCGATATTATAAAACCACTGCAGTTAACACCATACAACGTTCTTCAGCTTAACGTCATAGCGAAGAAAAAGAGTAAAAATATAAAAGATTTTCCAGGGAGTCGAAATATATTTCTTAAAAATAAATACTAATTTATTTTAATAATTTCACGTTGCACTTTTGACTTCAAACGTATTCAGTACGTATTTTATTTTTCAAATTTCAGTCAACGCATCTAACACGGATATAAAAATAAAAAAAACACTACGCAGTGTTTCAAATCGAATATATATATATATATATATATATATATATATATATATATATTAAATATAGTGTATATAAAAACAATCAAACAGAGTATGCTGAGACATGATCAAATAAAAATAACTCCAACAACAGGAAAAGGAAAATCGTTTGGTTTACCCCTCCCTATAAACTTATAGTTAAAACAAACACAGGAAATAATTTCTTAATTTTATCAAAGTGCATTTTTCAGGGAACATCCTCTGTAAGATTTTTAACAAGACCACTCTCAAAGTAAGTTATACTTCTAGCGATAACCCTGAAAAAATAATCGAAAAACACAATAGTAAAATATGAAATAACAACCAAGGGCCAAATATATCTGAACTCAATAACTACTCAAGAACTAGATTTTGTACTTGTTTAAACAAGCCCGAATGCCCACTCTAACGACATCGCGTAGTCAAATCTGTGGAATACAAAGCAGCCATCCCTACTGAAGAAAATCCCTAGATAAGTAAATACTTTATTGGCATAGCTGATAACACCTTTAAAGAGAGGTTCTCCGGTCATAAATGCTCGTTTAACAATCCAAAATACAAGAACAGAACATCACTCGCCACATACTACAGAATTTAAAATAGCAGAACGAGTTTTTTTAATGGGACATTCTTAAGAAAACAAGCACATGCAAATCTCTTAACTTGCCTTGCTACCTTTGCTTGCGCGAAAAACTGTTTATATCCAGATTGAAGGAAAACGATAAGCTCCTTAATAAAAAAGAAGCGAAACTTCTTTTAACTGTGGGCACTATAAATCCTACCTTCTTAGCCACTTTGATTTCCTTTCGTAACTTTGAACTGTCTTTATCATAATTGTTTTTTTTTCATTTTTGCAGTCTTGGGAACTATATAACACGCGAAACTTTTTCTTGATTACTTGTCAATTTAAAATGTGGGTCTATTTGTATACCATTATCTCTTCTCTTATTACCTTATTATTTACTATCTCTTACACTTTCGTCTTCCTTAGCTTACCATTTGTCTGTTTGTTCTTTAAATATCTTCCAAATCACATCCTTACATTATTTGTAGACATTTATGCTTATTACACGACCATCTATACTAGCACATCTAAGACATAAAGGACCAAGTTCTCTCCGATTCTCTCTCACCTGATCTTGAGCATGTGGTACAATGGGGAAAGAAATGGCTAGTTACTTTTAATGCATCTAAAACCAGGTTTTTATCTTTACATCATCAACGCTCTGATCCCCATCTGGCATCAATTGAAATGAATGGCTCTCGTCTTGGGGAGGCCTCAAGTTTTGACAAGCTTCTGTGCTTGACAATTACTCCTGATCTGAACTGAAACACATGCATCAAATCCGTTGCCAAGCCCAGTGGAAAAATGGTAAGATCCTTCTATCGATCCAGTAGATTTCTCACTGATGATGCAAGTCTATATCTATATAAGAGCCAGGTACGTCCAAGGATGGAGTACTGTTGCTACATCTGGGAACGAGTGGCTAGAAAGGACTTATCCTGCCTTGATAGAGTTCAAAATAGACTTCTTAGGCTTGTAGGGCATGTCCTTTTCTCTTCCCTGTAACCTCTATCTCACAAAAGAGATGTTGCGCGTTTTTCTTTGGTTTATCAATGTTTTCATGGCAAGTGCTCGAATGAGCTTCAATCTATGGTCCCCTCTTTCCAAACTTTTACAAGAAACACTTGTCTCGCCGAAAACACTATCAATACTCCCCCCACTTTTTATCTATGCCTAAACCTAAACATAGATTCCATGGACAAAGCTTTTTTCTTAAAACTGCACGCCTGTGGAACTGTCTTCCGTTTTCATGCTTTCCAGCAGACTACAATATGGTTGTATTCAAGTCCAACGTAAACAAGTTCTTGACGAGCCATTCCACTTTAGTTAACAAATTTACCGAATTTCTATTACTATCGATTACTATATTGTACAATTAACTACTGTGTACACTTTAACCCTTATTCTTGAGTGGCCTCTGGGCCTTGATAAGGCCAGTTCAATAGGGTTTCCTGTGTTTAAAAGATACACAACATTAATACCCATTAAAAAAAAGAATTTATAATGTGCAAATTAGTGGACAAATTTTAAATTCATAATTGGAACTTAGTTGAGATTTTCTCCATTTCAAGACTTCATCAGAAAAATATAATTGTTTTTGTTGTACTTCCAACAACGATAATTGCTAACATTAAGTGTCAATTTCGACCCTTGAACATTGATGGAAAAATCTTTCAAGAGACTTAATATTAAATCATTTTAATGAATTAGTGTTAACATCAACCAAACGATTGAACATGGAAATAGTGCACTAAAGTTACAAATAAATACGAAATAATGCACTAAAATTACAAATAAATAACAACGAACGATTATTTTTATTGACTGTTCAACAATAATTATGGAAATTCGTCGTACAAATACTTATGTTTGGATGTTTACTCTCTAATATCCTCTCTCTCTCTCTCTCCCTATATATATATATATATATATATATATATATATATATATATACATATATATATATATATATATATAGTATTTCCGAGGAAAATGTTGTATTACTGAATTGCATAACACGTTTCGATGGTGTGATAAATGAATCATACTTTCGCATCTAATCATTTACATATTACATTTAAATCAATCGTGTTATTAACATGCATCTGCAAGCGGGACTCACATCGCTTAGGCTTTAATAGAAAGTACAAGGTAACTTTTCATTTCAAAATTCGTTGCTATGTGAGTCATTACAAAGTAATTCATTTTGTTCACTTATTCAAATTGCATTATGATAAATTAATTTTATATTTAGCATAATGGATGCCCTCAAACAACTTTATTGAAAAGGTGAAATCGAAATACGAAGTGAGTAAATTTCTCAACAAAACCATTCTAGAAAAAAAATAAAATTTAGGGTTATTTTTTGTTGTTGTTTGTTAAACACGAATAACAGACTGCCTGCAGTTTATTGGCGATAACTATCGCTTTCTTTCATATATCACTCATAGTCTAAGAATTGTTGACGATTTTTCTTTTAATTTTCACTAAAGTTTTCATTCTTTACACTTATCTCTCACGAGATTTCAATTCTGGGCAGCCTGAAACTAATCCCTTGAACCTTACTCATATGAATACATTAAAATTAACCCCCAACCCTTCTTTATCTTCTGTAATTCAGTTTTTATTTGAAATGTATTTAGATCAATTTCTCAGCGGGAAGTGGAGCTGCTCAGTTTTCCCCATCAACATGCCAAAGGCGACGACGACACAACATGAGGGGTGAGAGGTGAGCTGGTTCATCTCCATTATCAAATTTAAGAATGGCACGCGCTCGGTGGTTTGATTGTGTAAATCTACGATAATTTAACTTGTTTAACAAAATTTAATAGAGTCTAAATTTAAAACCGCATTCATTAATAAAAAAAAACATGTAGTTATATCTACATACATATATCTTGCCATTATCATCACCTGCCTGCGCCCCGCTGTAATTATTAGAATACTTAGATACTAAATACTGCATCATTTTCGCTAATTGCAGATTTGGAAGCAATAATATATCAACATAAAAATTATGTCACTATAAAAGACACTTTGACTTAAACATTGAAAAGAGCCATTATTAAAACTATAATATCGGAGAAAACTACTATATTAGTAAGATTTATGTATGCATACCAACCGGCGCCGTTCATCACTTGAATTGGACCTGCTTGATTTTCAAATATAAATTAAATATAGTAATATAAGGTTCACGATTTTAGGCAGGATTTTGTTTGAGTTACTTGGATAATTTATATGACGCAATACAATGAAAAGATGTAATGGACAGGCACAAGATACACACGTTCGAACTAAAGTCGACCTAATATCTGAAGATGTTTCCAGAAATATTATACCATGTGAAACTTCTTCCAGAGATAAAAATAATACAACCTTATAAAAATGTATATAACATAACAGAAAACATATACATTAATATTAACAAAAAGTGAATCTGCATGACTCATTCCATATTTTACTTTGGCGTGTGTTTATCCGTTACCTCTACATTGCAGTGCTTTCTATAAATTATCTTTATATAGACACTAAAATGATTCAAGCAAAATGCATTGATCGCTTATATATATATATATATATATATATATATATATATATATATATATATATAATATTCTTAACTAATAAACGGATCATTATAATTTATAATTTTATACATACGTATACATAGGCAATATGTATTGTCTAGAAAATATATATATATAAATATATATATATATATATATATATCGATCCTGCCTTGAGGTAGTTGCTTGTCTAGTCGCACTGATGAACTGTGATACAACGAAACAGTACTGTATGTGGATGACTCTAATGCTCCTTATCTTGAGTTGAGCATATTGAGAAGTGATGCAAGAATTAAGAATTACCATTAGTATATTAAGCGATGCTCTTTGTGTAAACAAATCGAGCTTAGATATTTCGAACGATGTCAAAACATCGTTAATTCACTACTCGCACAGCAGCCGCCGATTAGCGTAATGTTTAGAAGCCTTGACTGTCGTATGGGCAATCGTGTTGCGATCCTGGCTTTAGGTAGTTGCCTGCCTAGCCGCACTGATGAACTGTGATACAGTACTGTATGTGTATGACTATATATATATATATATATATATATATAATAAATTCCACAGCCAAACAACGTCGCAGCCCACATGACAGTCAAAGAACCGGAAGTCCAAGACTCGAGTTTCGCCCTCATTTGGGCTCATCAGTTAGACACATCCGAACTCAGGATTCGAAACCCGAGCCTCTTGAATGCAAGGCAAGCACTCTACCAACTGAGCAAACGCCCTGCACACAAGAATTTATATATATATATATATATATATATATATATATAGATATATATATGTATATATATGTATATATATATGTATATATATGTGTATATATATACATATATATATATACATATATATATACATATATATACATATATATATATATATATATATATATATATATATATATATATATATATATATATATATATATATATATATATTTTAAATATTTTCATTCGCGGTTACCCGGCGAGTTACTTTTTACGATATTTGATTTGAAAACGTTCATATTCAGAGTTACGCAACCCAAAATTCCCCTTCTCGGCTCCGTAAGAAATTTGGAAATAAGTTAGATACAAATAATTAATAGCAAAAAAAGAATTGCTTTACAACAAATTTTGAGTTATATAAAATATTTCATGTTTAAAAGATTTGTGCGCGCATGAACGTCAATAACGTTTATAGGTTTTGTAAAACCCTAAACTATTGAAGATGATCAATTATCGATAACCCATTGAAAGTAAAAAGATGAGGAACGGTAACACATTGTTTTCTAAGATTTAACATTGAGGGGGTTACCACGGAATCTGTTCCGTATTCCTCCAAGAAGAAAAAAAAAGATTAAAATTTCAAACAAATATTACATTTATTACTTATGCTTGCCTAAGACGAGTATTTGCATAGTATATATATATTTATATATATATATATATATATATGTTTAAAGAAAAAATAGAAAAAACCGAATAAAATTATTAAAAAATCAACGTTTCGTCCTTGTCTCAGAGGACATCTTCAGGATAATTGAAATAAAAATGTGATAAAAGAAAAAGTCATAGATCGTGCGAAAAAAGACAGTTTTTTAAAATCCAACCCATGTCGGGAAAGGACGAATATGTGTGCGTATGGGAAGGTTGTTTGATGTCTATATATACAATTTTAAAATGCATTTAAAATAAATATGTACATGTTTTTGTTTTGTTTTTTTTCTTCTTCTGCGAAACTACTCATTTTCCTGAAACATTCAAAGAAAAACGGCTAGCCAGGATCCACCCTGATACCTTGCTCTTTGATTATTATTTTCCCTATGCTAGGGGTTAAATGGTAGAAGCCTTTTCTTTGCGTAATAGTATTAGTATTCAAAATTAGTGCTGATTCTAAAAGTCTTCTTTTAGCTCTATCTATCACGTATTTAATAATTTTCGCTTGATCTAAATTAAATGAGTGATCGTGTTCTGCACAATGGCAAAAGAGTGCATTTAGGGCGTTACCATTCCTCATATCTCTTCTGTGCTCGTTAAGTCTTAATTTCAATTTTCGTTGTGTTTCACCTATGTACGCTTGTTGACAGTTGTTACATGGGATGGAATATATACCGGCATCGGATGTGAGGGTTTTGGGAGAGTGCTTGGTAGTTTTTAATGTCTGTTTTATGGTTGAGGAAGTTGTTTGTATCAGGTGAAAACCAAGTCTATTAAGAGTGTCGTAGATTTTTGTATTTTTGGTGTGGGTGGGAATGAAAAGATGTCTGTTTAATAGTGAGGTATCTGTTTTATTTTTCTGTGTGTTTATGTTATAGTGTATTTTCGTAGCTTTTTTCTTTGCGTAAGAAATGAAATAGGATGGATACTGTAGTTTTCTTAAAACATTCGTAATATATTGAAATTCATCATTAAGATATTGGGGACTGCATATTCTAAAGGCACGTAAGAAAAACCCTATAATCATGCCCGTCTTTATTTTATCATTGTGGTGTGAGTAGTAATGAATATAGTCGTTTTTGTGTGTGGTCTTTCTATGTACTTTGAAACTCAGATCAGTTTCTGATCTGATGAGGAATATGTCTAGAAAAGCTAGGGAGTGGTCTTGTTCGGATTCATGTGTAAAATTTATAGATGGTTCCACTGAATTTAATTTATTTCTAATTTGTTCTATTTGTGTGTTTTTAGGGAGAAAAATAAGAATGTCATCTATATATCTAAAATATGTGGAGTTTTTAGGAAGTCTGTGTTTAAAAGAGTTGGTTTCTAAGAATTCTAAGAATAAGCAGGCTAGTACACCACTAAGGGGGTTACCCATAGGGAATCCAAATTTCTGTCTATAGTAAGAATTATTAAATTGAAAGTAGGTTCTATCAGTGATGAGTTTTATAATTTGTATTAGTGTATCTGAGGAAAAAGGTAGGTCGGCTTTAATTTTGATTAAGTGCTTGTGGAGTAGATTAAGGCATTTTTTGATTGGAATATTGGTGTACAGGGAAATTATGTCTAAACTATGCATGGTTTTATTTTGCATGTCCATATTTTTTATTCTATTTAGGAGGTCACCAGAGTTTTTGATATGTGAAGTGCTGATGGTGCCCATTAGTGGAGTTAAAATTTGGGCAATAGCTCGTGCTAATTTATATATATATATATATATATATATATATATAAATATATATATATATATATCCTTGTAGCGGAGGCGTGGCCTGCCAGCACAGCGAGGGGCATCAGCTATCTCTCCAAAGAGAAGTGCTTTTGGTAGCCGGCTGTCGTCCATGCGGCAGGTGTGGCCAGCCCAACGTAAGCGACGGATGCGCAGCACTGTGTACATGTCAGTACTCTTGGTCGTGGAGAGGATAGCTGTGTTTGGTACATGATCCTTCCATGTGAATCCAAGAATTGTGCGCAGGCATCGGAAGTGGAAGGCGTTCAGACGGTGTTCGTGTCGGCGGTAGGTGCACCAAGTCTCACTGCCATACAGGAGAGTGCTGAGGATGCAGGCCTCGTAAACCTTGATCTTTAGGTGTAGCGAGAGGGACTTGTTCTTCCAGACTCTCTCACTAAGCCTGCCGAAAGTTGTTGATGCCTTTCCAATGCGGGAGTCCAGTTGTCCTGAAACGTGACCTCCAGGTCTTCGGCATCCCTCACAACACTTGGGAAACCTCTGCCGGCAACCGAGCAAAGTGGCAAGCTGCTATAAGATCTGGTGCCAAAAGATCCTGCCAGCAATACACAGACTTCCTGAACTGTAGAAGACTGAAGCGCCTTGCCAATCGTCGTCCTCGACGTTAAGGGCCTATAGATATATATATATATAAATATATATATATATATATATATATATATATATATATAGAGAGAGAGAGAGAGAGAGAGAGAGAGAGAGCACTTTTAAATGGTAATACTATTGCAGGGCAAATATATATATATATATATATATATATATAGATATATATATATTATTACAGTTTTATTTGGTTAGTTATATGTTTCAATTGCCGAATCGTGTTAACTATCACGCAATTTCATCAGACTTCACAGAAATATTTTAAGAATAAATATTTCTTTGAAGTCAGATGAAATTGTCGGATCCTTACCACGATTCGGTTATCGAAACATGTGTAACTAAGCAGATATAATGGTAATATATATATATATATATATATATATATATATATATATATAAACAACCCATGCATGCATTAAATGATTGCTTTTTCGTGAAAGTAGTTTGCCACCCATTCTCTAAGTTGTTATCTGGCCGTGCGCACAGGGGTTGCTCTTTAACCCAACGTCAGTCTTTACACAATGTTCACATATGTGACGTAAAATCTTATCTTCCGGTAAGGATTTTGCACATAAACTTGATTATGAATCCTCGTTTTAGATTTGCAAATTTCGACCACAAATAGGACTAATATTGGCGGTCGTGCTCTTAAAGCCACGAGGAAATAAACGGTTCTGTTTGAAATTTTGTGCAGGTTTTCAAGTACAGCAGAAACATTCCAGAGTCTGGCAAGATACACTTGAAGGAGGTCGTATGTTACTTGGATAAAGGTATATTTTTACGCCTGTCTCAAATTCGTACCACCTCCTGCCTTTGGGGAACCACTTTGAGATAATTGAGTCAAACTGTAAAAAAACCGAAACGTTGTTAAAATGATGCAAAGGATGAAAAAAGTAGTTAGAAGAATCCAAACAATACGAATAATCAATTTAATCTAAAAAAAAAAAAAAAAAATTCGGAAACATTATTCATTCGCGTTTGGGTTATTCAATAATAATTTTAAGATGTTTTATTTTATGTACGGTGATAATTTTGCAATGTATAATATTTTTTTTTGTACCTCGATTTTCTAACCTATAATAATTTATGTGTCATATGAAAATCTGTTGAAATTTACACCTTTTAAATGACTGAAGACCCAAGTATAGCACGATATTAGCACTCATGTGGGATGTGTCATGGGCGGTTTGATATATCGTTATATTAAGATTATTATATTATTTTGTGTAATATATTAACGGTCTCATATGGAATTCATGGATACACAACTGGAATGATCTACGTAGCATATGGGCTGACCATTTAACAAATATTTTTCTCCTGGTGAGCTCTATATCTATTATTGGTTTTACTTTACGTGGACTTTCCTAAAACTTAATATCTAAAACAATGCCTTCTTAATAACACCTATAATAACGGTTCACTCATGCTTATCTATCCTGATTTCCATAGGTCGACCAGACCTCCCTTTCTATCCTTGCCACTGAAAAATACTGTTTTTATTCTATTTCGACTGTATTTGATTTTACTTGGATAAAGGTATATTTTTACGACTGTCTTAAAGTCGTACAGACCTCCGACTTTTGGGGAACCACTTTGGGATAATGGAGACAACTGTAAAATTCCTTCCTTGCCTATTCTATTTCTTCTTGTTTTTCTTGAATTTATGTTTGCTTTGTAAAGTATGTATGGCGTAAATCATTTTCTGATTTAGATAAGAAACAACTCATTAACAAAGCGACGCAATTATGATATGTTGAATAATATTTGCATAAGAAGTTTTCAAAGTTGAAACATTTTTAAAGATCTGACCGGAAAGTTAAATTTCTGTAAATGCTATGCTGATGTTTTGAACAATGTTGTCATCATTAACCTATCTTAAGTAATCTATCGTGCTGAAGCTAAATGAATATTGAATATTAAATTACTTTATCAGTTTTGCTTCCGCGTGATTTAGATTCTATCTCTCTGTTTTCCTCATCTCTATCTCTCTCTATCTATCTGTCACAAACACACACATACCCCCACATATATATATATATGTGTGTGTGTGTGTGTGTGTGTGAGTGTGTGTGAGTGTATGTGGTTGTGGGTGTGTGAGACAAATTAAGAAGGACAGAGATATGAAGAAAGACAGAATACTGAACATATAGATGAATTTATCGAATACATATAACATGGAAAATAATCCTAGTGTTATCTCTAACTTCATATGTTTTCTTAATACAAGTGTCAGAAAAATCAAGTGTTTATGTTGGGTAGAAAATCTTGCTCAATGCTTTAAGAAATAATTTGTTAACGATAGGCGTTTTATATTTAATCTGGCTATCCTCAAGTTCCGCGTGTTTCTTTTTATTATTTTCGACTTTTGCTGATCGTTCTACTTCATGATAAATGCCCTGGAAATATTGTTTTTGATTAATGCTTCCCAGTTTAAAAAAACATCTGTTATACTGAAATTTTTATTTATTTTTATTTTTTTTGCTTATTTTAAAACTGGTAAGCATTAATCAAGAGGGACATTTCCAGGGCATTCATTGTGAAACAGAACGGTCAGCAGAAAATGAATGTAAACAAAGACACCCGAAACTTGAGAATAACCTTTAATCTTAATCAACATATAATTTTTTATTAGATTTAATGGAGTTGGAAGAGGATTCACTTCATAACTGACATGTACCTTTTTCAACAACTTTAACAAAATGCCAGAAATTCCAGAATTCTCTAATAAATACTGTATTCCTTCATTGATATATATATATATATATATATATATATATATATATATATATATATATATGTATATACAGACTTAAGTTCGAAATATTTCAAACGAATCAGATTTGTGTTCGTTACTTTACCAAATCCTACATGAAATTAAAAATATTTTCTAAAATTCAAACTATACAGTTAAATAGAAATAACAAAATCGCTATACGCTGATTATTTTATTTTATTTTCTGCTGTAAATTCATACTATAAAAGCCAACCCTAGTTGTTACTAATTTGATCAAACGCTATGGAAAATGTATAATTTAATGTATTATCGATGTAAGTCATTAATTATTGTTTAAAGTGTTATTTAATGAATCCAAGTGATATACATTGGGTTTATTTTTGATGAAAAATTAACAGGAAGACTTCATTTGTACGACATAAAATAAAAAAAAATTTGTTAGACTTCAGACAGTTTCGTCTCTTCCGTAACAGTCTTAATCTATGTGAACCCGAATTGCTACTGAATGTCATCAAACCGCAATCGATCGAAGGAGTATATAATTTTATTAAATATCATTTAAGTTAAGTAACTTTGAATCTATATTTCCTTTGATAATCATTTTATGCAATTCTATCACGATTGCTGATTCCCCTTCACCCTATTAAAATGTAACTGGAATTACGACTTTATAGCATACATGAACTATGATATTTTACTTTTAACCTTCAAATTTTAACTCAAGCAAGGATATGGCTACCATAATTAGAAATTTTAAAACTTTAAAGAACTTTCGAATTTCCCATTTCTACAAAAAGAAAATCAGGATATAAATCTTGCGTTGTAAAATGTTCTCAGAGTGCAGAAAATTCGAATGTATCTTTAGATTTAAACAGACTTATTTTCTTTTTGTACATTACTTAAAATAAAATTAAATATTTTTAATCGCCTTTTTAATTTTGAATCACGTAAAATTGTACACAATATAATATATTCTCGGATGGAAAGCTTCTAAGCTGTCTTTTTTATATAGATATATTTACATTTTTTTTTTGAACGTCGCATTCAAAATGCAACCGAAAATGTTGCATCTTGAATGCGATAAGAAAAAATGAGTCCATTTAGAAAAGACATCTTATAAGCCTTCTACTCGGGAATAAATCTTCACCCGGACAACATCAAATAAATATGTCTAAATTATGAGGAAGTTAGTGTAAGTCAACATGTAATATAAAATGTGTAAAGTATCATCTAAGAACATAATTACAAGCACATAATTGTGCTTCTAATTATGTTCTTAGCACCGTTTTAAGGCATACATCTCCCATTAACAATGCAGATTGCTTATCCATACTTAATGCTGTAATATGAATTGTGCATTTCATAAACGATGTTGTAGAACACTTAAAAATACCCTAAATTATTTGAACTCTATTAACATTCTTATAAGTTAAACGTGTTTTATTTGCGCATATAAGAACTTCTTTGGGGTGTTTATATTCTTTATATTTTAAAGAGAAAAAACTTTGCAAAAATACACAATAAGAATACACGCGCGCAGATACATTTATATAAATAGATGTGTGTGTGTGTGTGTGTGTGTGTGTGTGTGTGTGCGTTTGCTTATATATAGAAAGATAAATATATAAAATAAATTGTAACAAATTGTACGGCTTGATATTTAATTGCAGTTTAGCAATATCACCGATCATGAGAAGAATTTCTAAATAGCATCCCGACAGAAAAATAAACAACATTCGTACACATCAGCACACGGGTCTCTTTTCTTTCTCTTTCACTCTCGTTTCTCTCTCTTTATATATATATATATATATATATATATATATATATATATATATATATGTGTGTGTGTGTGTGTGTGTGTGTGTGTGTGTGTGTGTGTGTGTGTGTGTGTTGTGTGTGTGTGTGTGTATTTCGAGGTACAAAATTTGTTAATACATTTCATCATGATAATCTTTAGAGCTCTTTCAACTATCATCTCGTAAGGAGAAAATCCATAGTATAATTCCACATAATATTATTGACTAAAATAAAGAACGATGGATGGTTTGAAGTGACGGGACCGATTAAAACTATTTAATTAAACATCTGTGCAAGTAACAGTAACAATGGCAACGCGTGGAAAAAAGGAAGGGGGAGGGGTAATGTTCACTAAAGAGATTTAACGCCATCATCATTGACTGCTTCTGCCGCCACAAAGAAGATTCCCGTATAGCGATAGGGACAGATTCCATAGTTTTAAAATGATTTTTGGAATCTACCCAATGCGGTATTTCAAACCGGTATGTTTTATATTTACTGGAAAAACATGGGTTCTTAACAGTATGTTGGCTTATTGCAGAGTCGCATATCATCCTGAATGAAATGTGCGGGTTTATTCAAATGCAAGGAAATCTATTCCACATAACCAGCATCATATCGGCATTGAAATTGATAAACAATATTACTGTAGTGCATGTCGGCCATACTATCCTTGCGACAAGAAGAAAAGGCAGGTTTCGTAGTATATCCCAAATGCAAGTGGTAGATTAGAAGCAATTAATAATAATTCTAACAATCTGTCAATTCAATTTTATACTATTGTTCCGTATGCATATGCAAGTAAGAATAACAAAAAAGAGTAGTTTGGGGTGTTACATGAAGCAGATCCCAAAAGTTATTTTAACATTTTGGAAATTGTCTCTATCGCTATTCGCAAACGTACTTCGAGCCGGAAGCAGGAATCAATAAAAACGGAATATCTTTTAAGGGACCCACGCTCCGTTTTTTTCTTTCATACGGAGTCATTGTAATCGTCTTTTACATGGACCTTTAATTAAATTGTTTTATAAATTTTCCCATTATAAAAAACGATTATTATATTGATTATAATTTTTTGACAGAAGAAATAAAATTAATTGCATATAAAACATTAGAAGAAAATTTTAAATTGTGAGAAAAATCTAAAATCATTAAATTTTCCATAAATTTTGTCGTCATAAAATATGATTATTAGATTAATTTTGTTTGAAAAAGAACATCGCTAAAAAAACATATCAGCAAATTATCAATATATTGTTATAAAAACGATTATTGTTTTATTTTAATAATTATAATGAGAAAAAATGTTTTATTTCATTAAAATTAAATAGCATACATAAATTATGTCGAATGTACATGAATGATATTTTTATAACGACAACATTTATTGATAATTGTTTGATTTTGAATTTTATAGTTTTTTTATTTTTTTTGCCAATTAAAATGAATTCAATCATCATTTTTTATGATGACAAAATGTATTGATAATTTATTAATTTAAAATTTTTCGATCCGTGTTTTTTTTCTTTTAAAATCAAATAAATTTCAGATCAATTTACTAAATAATCATTTTCTACAAAATATATTTACATAATTTGCCAATATATATATATATATATATATATATATATATATATATATATATATATATATATTGTACTGTGACAAATTCGATTTAATTTTTAGCCGTTAAATAGCTGTTATGGGGAAACAATTGAAAAATTGAATCTTGACATATGTAAGTCGATTTAATATCTATTCTCTACCCAGGGAAAATTTACATCTGTACGTTTTAGTCAATTCATTTGTAAGGCTTTGATGTGCATGTAGTCTTAACTCAGATGGTAGCAAATAACACTGAAAAGGTAAATGTTTTAGTTTCGATTCTAGCTAATAGCACCCACCTCATAATTTTTCGAGGTAAGTTAAAATGATTATTTATTTGCATTTATGGTTTTTATCTGAAATTACTATTTATAAATTTTTAACATACATGAAGCTGAGTAATGTGCGCTCTTATTTTTTTAGCTTTATGTAGTATCATTCAAATGGGTGAAATTTGTGAAAGAATCTTTTCATTCAGCTATAATATTCAATATGATTATACAAACAAGTCTTAAAATTTTTGTTTATTTGTGTGTTTTTTTTCAACGTGATATACTATGGTCATAACCTTAAAGTACTAATAAAAATATTTCAGATTTGCATGAAAATAGATCTAAAATGCAAGATTTTCTGAATTTCACTTTCTTAAATTTTAGCCATCGATTTTAAACATTTTCTAAAATCAAAATCATCTCATGAATTGTATTCAAACTTGGATTACAGATTACAGGCATAAAGTTTCGTAGTATTATTGTTTAATTCTAATTTTCGCTGGAGGACATGACGGTGGCATAAAGTTATTCTGCTTCAAAATTAATCCCATGTATCGTTATACGACTATTCTTCTAGTATGTATATATATATATATATATATATATATATATATATATATATATATATATATATATATATATATATAAGTTGACTCATGTCCAGGAAACATCGAAAAGTTCAAGTTTTTAGACCCAAAATTGGCCAATGAGTGTGGTAGAGTCTGCCAAGGTGAACTCCTTCAACTTTGACCTCCTGGCAGCTAAAATTTTGTCCCAAACTGATTAAAAAGCTTGCTGAATATCTGAATACACTTATGTAAAATTTCAAATGTTTTCACCCACAATTTGCTAAATAGTTTGTTAGAAACCGCAAAGGTCAATTTTTTTTAACTTTACACATTTGCTGCTAAATTTTCGGCATAAAACCGATTCAAGCTTGAGCTATGTCTAAATACACTTTGGGTAAAATTTCAAATATTTAGACTAAAAATTGGCTGAGTAATTTGGTAGAGACCGCAGGGGTAAAAAGTTTTTAAACTTTGACCCCAATTTTGACCCCTTACCATTTATTATTTTGGGCTCAAATCAAGTAAAAACGTTTGGTCCATGTCTAAGTAACCTACACCTACAATTTCCAGTGTTTAAACCCAAAATTGGCTGAGGATTTTGGTAGAGTTGTCAAAGGTGAAACCGTTGAACTTTGAGCCCTTGATAGCCAATTCCTGACCGAAAACTGATTAAAAAGATTTTCTTTAATCTCAATGTCCCTTATGTCAAATCTCCAGTCTGCAGATTTAAAATTGACAGAGTAGTTTGATAGGGAAATGTACACACACAGACACACACACACAGACACACACACACACACTTTATCGATATACTAGCAGTTCAGCCCAGCGTTGCTCGGGCCCAATAATGATAAAAACTTTATGTGCATATGTATATATATTAAAAGTGTGTACATATATTAAACATGATAATAAAATTTTATGTGCATATGTATATATATTAAAAGTTTGACTCATGTCCAAGTAACTTACATTAAAAATTTCAAGTGTTTAGACCCAAATTGGCGGAGAAGCTTATTAGAGTCTTCAAAGGTAAACCCTTTCAATTTTGACTTCTTAACAGCCAAATTCTCACCCCAAAACTGATTAAAAAGCTTGCTGCATGTTTGAATAGCCTCTATGTAAAATTTCAAAAGTTTACACCTAAAATTTGCTGAAAAGTTTGTTAGAGACGGCAAAGCTTTAATCTTTCGAATTTTGACCTATTGGCAGCAAAATTTTTAACAAAAAACTGATTAAAAAGCTTGCCCTATGTCTGAGTGCACTTTTGTGTAAAGTTTCAAGTGTTTAGATCAAAAAGTGGCTGAGAGGTCAATTTTTTAAACTTTGATCCCAATTTTGACCACTTAACATTTATTTTTTGGAGCTCAAATCAAATTAAAAGTTTGATCCATGTCCAAATAAAAATTTATATGAAACTAAGGCACATCGAGAAATGAATACTTGGACATTTGGAGACTAAAATTTGGAAGGTTTAGTTTAGGATTATGGGAGTAAATCTATGAAATAAATAACCTACATGTCAAATTTCAAGTGTTTAGACACAAAATTGGGGAGAAGTTTGGTAGAGTTGTCAAAGGTCAAATCGTTGAACTTTGACCTCTTAACAGCCAAATTTCTGGCCGAAAACCAATTAAAAAGTCTTTCCTAAATCTCAATACGCCCATGTCAAATCTCGAGTCTGCAGACTGAAAATTGACAAAGTTATTTAGTAGAGAAATGTACACACACATACACATACGCAAAGCCAATTTGACTTCTTATATATATACTTCTTATATATATATATATGTATATATGTATATATATGTATATATATATGTATATATATATATATATATATATATATATATATATATATATATATATATATATATATATATATAAGGATATATATTAAATTTTTTTTCGGGGCCCGTGGCGCAGTTGATAGAGACATTGAATCTCTACAGTTCCAGATGAACATTGTCTGAAGATAGCGGTTTTCAATCCCACCCAAAGCGTGCCAGAGGTTTACTTGGCCAAAATGTGGTGAGACGACAACAACTACGAATGGCAGTGATGGCTGAGAATGCAGTTAGGAGATTCGAAGTTCCTATCCGTCGCGGTTGCCACCTGACGAAGGCCAGAGGAATTAGTTGGTCGAAACGTTGTGAATAAACAAACCAATAAAAGATGAAAAACAACAACTAGTAAAGATGAGAATAGTAGTCCGAAATAAAAAATAAATTAATATATATATGCAAGGATATATATTTATGTAAAAATAATTAATTAGCATTCATTTAGTCCTCAATAGTAGCATCACAGTTGCAAATAAAAAGATCTTCATTTTGAAACACTTTTTATCGTTTCAATAGTTACACGTGTATTTCTGAGTGAATAACCATTTTAATCATAGTTTTTCATTAAAATAGCACGTAAAAGAAACAGGAGAATAAATATATCGTAACATGTAAATAAAAATTTATACGAAATTAAGGCACATCGAGAAATGAATACTTGGGCATTTAAAGACTAAAATTTGGAAGGTTTAGTTTAGGATTATGGGAGTAAATCTATTAAATAAATAAAATCAAGAGGAAAATAATTCTTAAAACATTGATATATTAAATGAATAAAAATAGATTAAATTAATGTGAAAATAGACAAATAGACAATTGTAGAAGTATCGTATGAAAATCAGCAATACGAAAGTAGAACAATTACTCAATTTGAAGGTAATCGAAAAAATAAATAAAGAAAGAAAATAAAATGATGACGAACGAGGTGAGTCAACTGCTTCATTGCTTAAAATAGGGATTATTAATATATTCACATGCATATTACGAGTGTATTTTGGTGTCTGAAGAGTAGTTATTTTTCGAATATTTTAAATGATATACATTTTAAATTTGTTAAAATGGTTATGAAACAATTGTCACACACTATATGATGTTCTTATCTTGTATGTGGCTGTTTTAATTTTTGCAAAAATATCACACACATACACATACACACACACACACACACGCACGCACACACACACACATATATATATATATATATTCCTTATATCACGTGTTTATCTGCAATATTATCAGTCCTAGTATATTATATGTGTCAGTATTGTTTGAAGTTATTATACCAAGTGTCAAGGTTTTTAGCAATCGTACTTCACCCAAACCCATGTGATTACACTAATCAGTAATATTTTTAATTTAATCCATCTATTAATTAAAACTGTACCTATACTACACTGTACCCTGCCTTCTATATATATAAATCTTAAACGTATGTTACTGTGTATGTATGTATGTATGTATGTATGTATGTATGTTTGTATCTCCACCTGAAACTTTCGACAGACCCAACCAACATTGACAAATTTGGTATCATCTTAATTTTTAGACTTTTGGGCGAAAAATACCGAAATTTTGGCCCGAACAGTCAACGTTAAGTTGGTCATCTGACCGGTTTTCTGTATGGGGAGGTCTAAACATTTAGTGACATTTTAACGTTAAATGCTACATAAAACTGTGGCTAATGTTACTTTATATTCGAAAAAATGCTGACCAATGACCAGAAATGACGTCAGCTCTCTATCAGTGCGACTTTTAATACTGAAATAAAGCGCCTTCGAAGGGTAACTTGACATTATTACCCAGAGTTAAATATTAATTTTCGGGTCAAAATAATTGCACCAACGTGATTATCGCATTTCAAAATGTGAAATATCAAATTTTCATGATAATCGATTAGGAACAAATCAAATTATCGGTGATTTAAAATATTTATCGACGAATATCGAAATTACTATATTTTAAAATGTAAACAATGCATTTATATATGAAACTCTAAACGTCCGATTCGTAAACCCAAATATTAGGGAGGAGGCATAATATGAGTTAATCAACATTTGTTTCTCTAAAGCCTTATACTTAAAGATTTTAATATTATACGAACTGTGAGTTAATGGATTTGTTGAGTTTTTAATGAGATCCCAGGCAGAATCTCCTCCTTATTTTTGAGTAGGGGAGAATGATAGTCTGACGTGTTCACTTCAGATGATGACGTCATTATCTTCTGTTAATATATTGGAGGTATTTTACTATTATGGAATAGGGACTGTGCTGAAATAAAACGTTATTTAGAAAGTCATTCTTAATATTGGGAGGAAGAGAATTGTTTTTAACTTATCTGTACTTAAACCTAATAATTTATTAATTCCTGATGTGTGGAGGGAGGATAGTGTTTTACTATTATGGAATATGTTCTGTGCTGAAATACATCATTATTTAGAAAGCCATTCTTAATATCAGGAGGGGAGGGTTTTTTTTAATCTTCTGTACTTACACCTAACACTTAAATAATTCTTAATATAACGCAATTTAATAATTGGAGGAGGATAGTATTTTACTATTATGGAATACGGACCGTGCTGAAATAAAAACATTTTTATTAAGAAAGCCATTCTTAATATTGGAAGGGAATCTTATTTAAATCTTCTGTACTTACAACTAACAATTTAATAATTCTTATTAAAGGCAATTTAATAAGTTTTATATGAGGGGGGGTATTATACTATTATGGAATACGGACTGTGATGAAATAAAACGTTATTATTTAGAAACCATTCTTAATATTGGGAGGGGATCTTTTTTAAATCTATGGTCATTATCAGATGGTAACTACTTAGGAATGCTAAATGCTTTATGTAAATCACCAAAGATAAGCAATAATGAGCTTGGTTATCAGTTGATGTGTAACTATTTGAGAATACAAAATGCTTTATGTATTTCATCAAAGTTACGAGACAACAATGAGCTTGGTCATTATCAGATGGGTAACTACTTTGGAATGCAAAATGTTTTATGTAGATCACCAAAGTTAAGCAAGAATGAGTTTGGTCATTATCATATGGGTAATTACTTGGAAATGGTTTATGTAGATCGACAAAGTTAAGCAACATTGACGATTGTCTTAGTCATTATCAGATGGGTGACTATTTGTGAATAGCAAATGCTTATGTATATTACTAAAGTTAAGCAACAATGAGATTGGTCATTCTCAGATGGGTGACCACTTGGGATTACCAAATTTTTATGTAGATCACCTAAGTTAAGCAACAATGAGCATGATCATTATCATATGGGTGAATATTGGTGATACCAAATGTTTATGTTGATAACCAAACTTAAGAATCACTGAGCTTGGTCATTATCAAATAATCAAAATCATTAAAAAAAACAGTTGTCAAAATTAGTAACATATCCAAGAATTATGAAAAATGATGAAATGTGAGTTACTTGATGAGTGCGTTTGTAATGAACTAAACAGACCAGGTAATGTATAAAAGTTATTATTTTAGTAATAGCGGACCGAGAATCTGGGTCAAATCATGTAAAATGGTGGTCGAAATTGAGTTATTTGATTGGTGTTATTGTAATGAAATAAACAGTCCAGGCAATGACTCAAAGTTATTACTTTAGTAAGCGGGTAACGATAATGAAGCTTTAATCATAAAAAATGATTGTCGAAATTAGTAGCATATCCAAGAATTATAAAAAATGATGAAATGTAAGTTATTTGATTGGTGCGGTTGTAATAAAATAACCAGATCAAACAAAGCATAACAATTATTATTTTCGTGAGAGGGAGCGATAATGTGGGTTCAATCATGAAAAAATGATTGTGGAAATTAATAACATATCCAAGAATTATAAAAAATGATGAAATGTAAGTTATATTATTGGTGTGTTTGTAATGAAATAAACACCCTAGACAATATATCAAAGTTATTATTTTAGTAAGAGCGGGGCGATAATGTGAGGTAAATCATGAAAAATGATTGTGGAAATTAATAACATATCCAAAAATTATGACAAATGATGAAATGTGAGTTATTTGATTGGTGTGTTTGTAATGAAATAAACAGCGCAGGCAATGTATCAAAGTTATTATTTTAGTAAAAAGATAGCGATACTGTGGGTTTAACCATGAAAGGTGATGGTTGAAATTAGTAACATATCCATGAATTATAAAAAATGATGAAATGTGAGTTATTTGATTTGGTGTGTTTGTAATGAAATAAACAGCCTGGAAAATGTATCAAAGTTATTATTTTAGTAATGGGGGGGCGATAATGTGGGTTAAATAATAAAAAATGGTTTTCGAAATTAGCAACTACCAAAAAATTATGTAAAATTCATGCAATGTGAGTTATTCGATTGGTACATTTTTGTAATTAAATAGCAGCGCAGACAATGTATCAAAGTTATTATTTATGTCACAGGGTGGCGATAATGAAGGTTAAATCATGAAAAATCGAAATTAGTAACATATTTAAGAATTGCGGGATTCAACGAGATAGGTCAAAATATATACTAGCAGAATACACGGAGTAACCCAGGATTGAATGAGATACATGCAAATGTATGCTAGCAGAATACACGGGTGCCTGTGATTGAATGAGATAGATGCAAATATATACTAGCAGAATACCTGGCGTTGCCTGGGATTTAATGAGATTGAATGAAATATATACTAGCAGAATTCCCTGTGTTCTCCAGGATTTAATGAGATTGATGGAGATATATACTAGCAGAATACCCGGCGTTGCCTGGGATTGAATGAAATAGATGAGAATATATACTAACAAAATACCCGGCATCGCTTGGGATTGAATTAGATAGGTGGAAATATATATTAGAAGAATACCCTGCATCGCTCTGGATTAAATCAGATAGGTGGAAATATATAGAAGCAGAATACTAGACATCGCCTGGGATTTAATAATTCAGGTGCAAGTACATACTAACAGAATACCTGACATCGCCTGGGATTTAATGAGATTGGTACAAATACAGATTAGACGAATACTTGGCGTCGCCTGGGATTGTATTAGATAGCTGCACATATACACTAGCAGAATACCCAGCGTTGCTCAAGATTGAATGAGATAAGTGAGAAAATATACTAAAAATTTCACCAGCATCGCCCAGGATTGAATGAGATTGATGGAAATATATATTAGCAGAATTCCTAGCGTTTCCCCGGGATAGAATGAGATAGAGGCAAATACTGGCAGAATAACCAGTGTCGCCCCGGATTAAGTGAGGAAGGTAGAATATAAAGTTTGTACCAGAAATGGCTTAAACAATTTTCTATCGCAAAATTACTTTATCTGTGAAGTCGATTCTCGATATGTCTTAAACAGTTTACGATCTCAAAATTAGATTAATACGTATATATTGTTGGTTTTCTATGAGAGTTTACTAAGCCAGTTTCTTTAGGAAGCGCTCTCTATTTTTTTTTAATTTTTCATGTTATCATCCAAGCATGATGTGATAGTAGAAAGAAGCATGATTATGTTAATTTTAATTGTGCTCTTGAGTTCTCTTTCGGGGGTTGGAGAGAGAGAGTAATGTCCGTTTTTGTGTCAAAAAGTATGTGAAATAGTTTCATATATGTATTTAAATTACCCGTCTTAGTGTAGGCGTTGCTCGGGACAATATAAATTAAATAGAAGTGAAGTAATGTGTGCAGCAGTGACCAGGATAACTTTAGATCCATCTCCTTATACATTTGAATGGCTTAGTGTCTAATTTATTTATGACGTTTTTTATTATTTTCATAAATAAATAAATCATTTGAGACATATGAAAAAATGGACAATATCCAACCCTTTTCCCAAAAAGAAGACTTTTCTAATTCATGGGAGTAAAATATGATGAACAGATATTGCGTAATCACAAATAATTATGCATGAAAGTATGGACATATGACAACAAGTACTACTCTACCCCTTCCTCCATCACCCAAAAAGCAGACTTGTTTAATCTATGGAAATAAAGTATTATGACAACAGAACAGGTATTACATTAAAACAACTACTGAAAAATGAAAGTGATTATGCCTAAGAATATAGACATATGACAATAAAACGAACATTACTTTATCCCATCCCTCATTCACATGTGTTTCAATCAGCCAAATTCAATTATAAAATCTATAGTAACTTTCGATTTAAGCAGAATACCTAGACTCTCCGCTGATAAAAACTTTTGATGAAAACTTGATTTTTTTAATAATAATTGAAGAAATTCAGGGTATTCTGAGAAAATAAAATACAACCAAACAAACTCCATCACTAGACTTTAAAGCCAAGAATAACACATAACATGACTTCAAGTAAAACAAATATGACAACTCCATCTATATCAATAATAAAAATACTCTCAAGCAATATAATCTCAACCGACAGACTAATAACACCCACTTTAGCCTACGTAACTGTTTCAGGCGAAAGAAAAGCATCTGGTTCACCATCTTTTTATCAGAAATGATACATGCATACATACTTACATACCGATTGGATTTTTCAAGATTGTTAAAAAATCTTTAAAATATGCACATAATCATAGCAATATCCTAAATAAAAATCGATTAATATTTCTTGCTTTATAATGCCAAATCTGGCACAGACAATAATCATATCAGATAATAAGGAAATTACAGCAGCCCAAATAATCCCTTTCTTCGTATATCCCAAGGCTAATTACAACTGCCAAAAATAAGCAGCATTCTCCTTATAAAAATTTCTGCATTCATAAAGATGTTATGTATTCATGTATCGAAACTGAGCTATCACCAAGCGCTTCTATAATAGACCAAACTACTCATTCACGTACGCTAATCCCCCATAAATCAGATATTAATAATTAAGTTCAAGTAAATGAACCAGATATTTCACCCATTAATAATAGTAATTTACCTAATAATTCTCACAATAGCAATATCCACAACCCCCGTTTATTGGCTCAGTAAACCTCGAACCAACTATACTCACCAGTACCAATGCAAACCACCCTAACTTAACAAATTACCTTACTCTTAACCTTAATAAGATATTCCACACTAATAAAGGCACCTTTTAAACTACATATATTCTTTAACAATGAAAATACTGATAATAAACAACGAACATTTCTAGCTACTTAAATCAAAATCTTAGATCTAATAGCATTCGTTTCTCCATTAATTGGATATTAGCAGGACCCGTTAACCGGCGTTGCCCGGTGGAAGCATACCCCTCCCCTCGTAAAAAGTTTAAGTACGGTTGTTGCTATTATTGCCCAACCGCCAACGGTCTCGTGTTAAGAACGGCTTTTGGAATAGACACTCCCAACATCCTCCTGGGAAGAATGGCTTTCGGAATGGACACCCTTAACCTACTCCTGTTAAGAATGTTTTTCGGAATAGACACCTCATATTGTGGGGGTGAGGCGGATTGTCAAAATATCTGCCCCAAATTTAATCTTGATAATCTTTGTCATGATCCCCACGCGCGAATACTATGAACCAACCTTGAAATTTTGGGTGTGCAGTGTTGGTCAGAAAAAAGTGTAAATGTTGGGTACTTATGTGTTTTTTACCGTGCTGAAATAATAATGTTATTATTTTGAAAGACATTTTAAGCATGTTAAAGCAAGGTGTTTTGTAAGTAATCTGTGCTTCCATCTTAAACTTTAATAATCATATGATTACATGTTCAATAATAACGTTATTAAAATGTACCTCTATAAAGTGTGTGAAACAAAATGTAGAAAAAAATGATATTTACATCAAACGAGATATCCGTTTTGACCTTTAAGATCCTCTTTTAGTTATAGGATGTGCGTCGATCAAGAAAAAAACAGTTAGAAAAAGAAAGAAAAGAGAAAGTCGGTAAGTACATTGCCCGAAAACTTCTATCAAATATTAGTCTTTTTTATAACGCAAATAGGTCACAAATACGTAGATAACTCAAAAGTTTTTTTTTGTTTTTTAATAATTTCGCAACTGTAGTTTCTATAAAAATAACTTCATTTAACCCAACGGTATTTTTTACAAAAAATATTTTTTTTTTATATTAATGAGCCGTTCCACTTGTTAACAAATTTACCGAATTTCCATTAATAACGATTACTATATTGTCCAATTGACTACTGTACACTCTTAACCCTTATCCTCGAGTGGTCTCTGGGCCTTGATAAGTGGCTGTTCCAATGTAAAAAAAAATTGAAAAACTACCTATTTGCGTACAATGATAATCAATCCAGATAACTAAGGGTTCCTTCTTTCCTCTTCCCGTTCCAATCCTATGTCACTGTGACATATTGAATGTAGCGACTAGTTGGACTTTGTTTTGAAAATGGAATGTCAGACCACCTTTAAAATATATTTTTCCATTTAACTTTTAGCATATTTATTTTCCTCGGCCGGTGGGGACATACGGGGTTTTTCTTCTCTCTCATCGGGAGGCAAATGATAGATTTTTCGCTGAGTATCTTTTACAATGAAAACATCTTCTATCGCAATTTTAGAATGCCATCTTCACGTTTTGAATTTGCATTTCGACCACTTGTATTATTATAATTTCTACTGGACTATGTTATTTGAATCTATACATCTGACTGATCAAATTTTTTTTGGATCGAAACACATTTTTCAACTTTTCGTATTCAATGAACCTGGACTTCCTTTCGAATATCCTTTTTAACTATATACTTCTACTACTTTCATACAAATAATTTGTACTTTCAATATGTTCTAACCGGCAAAATTTATAGCTTGTCTATGAAAAATCATTTTGCAAACAACTTTCCATTAAGGATAAGAGCCATTCTTTAAAAATCCATGGAATAAATAAAATTGTTAAGTTTTCAACTTGTAGCCATGGTCGAATAATTATTGTTTATAAATTCCAATTTTTCAATATAGATATATGTGTGTGTGTGTCTGTGTGTGTGTGTGTGTGTGTGTGTGTGTGTGTGTGTGTGTGTGTGTGTGTGTTTGTACGCGTTTGTAAAGTTGTAATTGCTACATATTTGTGTTATGGATAACATAATTTGGCTTAGCATGAGGCGAGACGCAACCGATTCAAGAATCAAGATTGAGAGAACACTATGAAAAAGTTAAGAATGAAATGAATTGTGAAAAGAGAGTGTGTGCCATGAAAAATGAAAATAAATATAAAAATAGAGGACATTTAAATGTAATTTTATATTTATAGTGCATGTGTATGTGTGTGTATATTTATAGTGTATGTGTATGTGTATGCGCGTGTGTGTGTTTGCGTGACAACGAAGTAATAAAAGAATGAGCGGGGGTCCATCATCGTGAACATTCGAAACGAGGCCAACGGGTGGAAGTTTCTTTTCTTCCCTTAAAGATGCTGATTGACTCATGCAATTAAATAGGCACTTAAGTTGCGATTTAAAGTATTGAGTAATTTGGGTGGCACTGATGTATGCATATGTACATTCATATATTATGTTTATATGCACATTTATATGCATATGCATATGACAATAATAAAATGCGTGGGTGGTCTACATACGTATATATATATATATATATATATATATATATATATATATATATATAACTACTTCATTTACTCACACAAATTTAATATACGAGAGTATAGATTTATGCGTAAACTTTAAGTATTTACTTCAAAAGTGCTCAATACGTAGGTAGAGCTAGTTAGTAATTTATAAAATATATATTGCGATTAAGCTACACTGAATATTCTGCGTTTCATCCACTGTAGGATTCGTCAGGCTTATGCGCGAATTTTGTGGTTGTTTCTTGTTTTTATATATGTTGAGGATTTCTAGTTAGCCAATCAGCGTTCTAGTATCCACCGCGCCCCCTCCTATCAGCCAATGGGCATGCATTTTATCGAACAAAGGATCTGTTTTAGAACAAGGTTAGTGGTTTAAGGTAGATCTTTTCCCTCCTTTTTTATTTTTTTATATATATATGAATATACCTATGTGTACACACACACATGCACACATATATACGTATATATATATACATATATATGTGTGATCGTTTATGCATATTCATGTTTATTTAATTTATTTATTTGTTTGTTTTCTATTGTTATTGTTAGTTTTAAAGCTATTTTGTATCTCTATCCTAGAGTAAGTTTTATTTTGTGAACACAGTTGTTTGCTATTTCTCGTCTACAAGTTAATATATTTTGAGGTTCTTTAAAGTACAGGATAGCAAATTTTTCATGGAGGCATAATTTACATGGGTCGTCTAAATGTCTGCATGTGGTAGCTTGTCTCATTATTTTCCATTCGACTACCGGCGAATGTCCGCTTTCTTTGAGTTCCCAGTATTTATTCGCTAGTGTTGTTTTTATACGGTGTTTTTTATTTTTGAAGGTATTTTGTGGTCATAGCATCCGGTTTTAAGATCTAAGGAAGTCATGCCTATGTAATATTTCTTGTTATTCGGGTTTTCTTTCGCAAATATTGTTGCTTGATAAACTACACTTTTTGTTAGACATTTATTTTGGACTGGGCAAAGTGTGCGGTGTCTACAATTGCATTTATCTTGTTCGTTATTAGTATTATTATTTATGGTATGGTTGTTCTTGTCCGGGGTTGGCTTGTTATTATTATTATTATTATTATTATTATTATTATTATTATTATTATTATTATTATTGTTATTGTTGTTATTATTATTATTATTATTATTATTATTATTTCTGCTAGTGTTGGTTTTATTTCTGTCATGGTGTCTACTTTTTTATTGTTTATTTTGTTGTTGTTTACATTGTTTTCATGTAGTATTTTGTTATTATGTGCTTTAATTATCATCTCTAAATTTTCGCGTAATAGCTTTAAAACTAACAATAACAATAGAAAACAAACAAATAAATAAATTAAATAAACATGAATATGCATAAACGATCACACATATATATATGTATATATATATGTATATATGTGTGCATGTGTGTGTACACATAGGTATATTCATATATATATATAAAAAAGGAGGGAAAAGATCTACCTTAAACCACTAACCTTGTTCTAAAACAGATCCTTTGTTCGATAAAATGCATGCCCATTGGCTGATAGGAGGGGGCGCGGTGGATACTAGAAAGCTGATTGGCTAACTAGAAATCCTCAACATATATAAAAACAAGAAGCAACCACAAAATTCGCGCATAAGCCTGACGAATCCTACTGTGGATGAAACGCAGAATATTCAGTGTAGCTTAATCGCCATATATATTTTATAAATTACTATATATATATATATATATATATATATATATATATATATATATATATATATATATATATGATTTTCAGAATGTGAGAGATTGTATATAATAAATTCCACAGCCAAACACCGCCGCAGCTCACAACGGTTCGTTGACTGTCATAGCTCTTGTGAGCTGCGACGTTGTTTGGCTGTGGAATTTATTATATATATATATATATATATATATATATATATATATATATATATATATACGTATTTAGACCACATTGGCCTTACAAATTTTCACGATAATGAAACGCGGAATATTCTTTGTAGCTTAACTGCCATAATCATAACCTATATATATATATATATATATATATATATATATACTCCTATAAATCTGCAAAAGATCTAGCTAATTTGCAACACATTATAATTAATTCTCTAATAGTTTTTCTGTTTTCTTATGAGATGATCATCTTTAGTTAACTGTTACGTTCATATATTCATGCAGATATTCTACATGGTTTATACTTGCGTAATGTTTGCGTTAAAAGGTTATGGACAACACAAAACTCTTTCTATATATATTTATGTATGTGTATATATATTTGTTACTAAAAGTTTACCTACAAAACGCCTCTCTCAGTTTTAGGTCTACATATATGAAATTTAATATATAGGGTATTCGAACATATGCGAAACTTTATAGTAATGTATCGGGGAAAATCGGTGCAAAAGTACGAAAAATTAAAGAAATGAAATTTTCCAGGTGAAGGTTGAACGACGGCATTACGAATATGCATGCGTAACGTAATAGTTATTGGTTCATGTTTTAATTATAAGCCTTGCAGCAAAATGTCTTGATAGCTACAGCATTAACGTCAAATTAAAAAGTAAATCATAAGCTAAACATTTTCGTTTCGATTCTTAGTGTGTGTGTGTGTGTGTGTTTTATCTTTGAATCATATTTCGTATGCGAGCAAAGTGTACTTCGTGTCATAATCTATCAGATACTATTTATTCTGGCTAAAATAAAATGTTAAAATGGAGGATCGAATCTCTTACATAACTACCACGGCTTCCGTTATTAATTTTTACAATTCCTTATCCGTGGCGGCATTCACAACACATTAACATTTGCTCCATCGATATATTTACGCATTCATTTCTTATTTTAATCTATCCTACTATTACGATGTGAGTGATACACACACACACATACACACACACACATATGTATGAGGAAAGTTAAAATTATGTAAATCATGATTTACAAACTATTATTGCTCAGAACTGAAGGAATACAAGATAAAATGAATTATGTCAGCCAACATTTTTGACAATACATTACAAAATTTTAATTTCACTCATATGTTGATGTTCTATCTCGAATATTGAGCATTTTTATCAAAATTGGGCTCATATATAAGCATTAATATTAATATTTTATTTCCGTTTAAAAACTTGATTCTTTTATACGCTAATATATATATATATATATATATATATATATATATATATATATATATATGCATACACTCGTGAGCAAAAAAAAAATGTGCCAAACAAATTTTATACATTTTATCGCACTAAATGCTATATTGAACAAAGAACAATTGAACAAGGAAACTTAAACGAGACTAATAACACGGAACAAGATAAACTTTAATAAATGCTTAGCGTGTTATCGCATTCCCTTTTGATTTCTTTAAAAGGTCAATCCTTTCAGACATGCTCTCAACCAAAGTGGAACACGGTGAAAAGGATATGCTATTCCATTCGCTCTGCACAACTTTCCACAGTTTGTCATTGTTCGAAAAAGTTCTTCCATCCAATGCACAAGATATTATGGACTAAATATTCTCGATTGGGTTTAAATCGGGGCTTTGACCTGGCCAAAATATCACATTAATTGAATTATCAGAAAACCATTTTTGTAACGTTAGCTGTGTTTGCAGGGGTATTATCATGTTGAAAAATAATGTTCTGAGATATTCTCAGCTTCTGGATAATTGGTAACATTCCTGTTTCTAATATTCGAATGTATTCCTTTGCATTGATTGACTTCTCACATCTAATAAATTCCCCAACTTCTGCTGCAGTAAAAGTTCCCCATATCATTATCCTTCCATTCCGGTCTTTAACTGTCGTTTTTATACAACTTGGTGAAAATCTTTCTCCAGTTCTTCGATAGCACCATTCGGGAGCATCGGGATCATCAATAATCAGACAAAATCTTGATTCATCTGACCAGAAAACATTCCTGAATCAGTCTGTATTTTTCTTGCCATAATACGAGAAAAATCTCTTTCTATCATTGATGTTCTTCTTAAATAAAAATGGTTTCTTTGCACACCTTTTAAAAGAAAATACCATTTCTTTCATTCCTCTAGATATTTTATATCTAGAAAGAGATTTTTTCAGCCCCTGTTTTGAATTCTTTGCAAGTTTTCATTCAATCCTTCAAAACAGTTAATTTAAGCCTGTGGTCGTCCTTTAAAGTGAATGTTCTAGGGCGACCAGATTCAGATTTCCCTTTTACCAAGCAATCGACTTCGAAACTTTGACCAATTCGCTTCACTACAGAAAGAGATGTTTTCACTTTTTCTTTTCTTAAAATATCAAAAATCTGCTTGTAAGTCATTTTGGACTGCCTTAATCCTACAATTCGTTTTTTTTTAATATCCTCACCAAGATGCGTTCTTATCATTTTTAGGGTTATTTTTCCACTTATTATTATATGCTATAATAATAATAGTCTGCAAAATAGAAATTTTCAGTTAAAATCAACAAAGATTCATGGAAAAATATTAAAAAATCGATTTCTTCCTTCTTTCACTCTTGGCCCATTTTTTTTCGCTCATGAGTATATATATATATATATATATATATATATATATATATATATATATATATATATATATATATATATACTAGCGTTGCCCAGGTGTGGCGATATGATGTAGTAAGGAACCCCGGGGGGGGGAAGGTGTTATAAAAAAGTGGTAGTAGCGGTGGGAAACCCGGGTGGAGGAGGTGTTAAAATAAAAATATGGTAGTATGCAGGCAGGCTCGAACACGTAACGTGAAGGAAGAAAAGAAAGTGAAAAAAAAATAACCTAACGTATTAGCTGATGCGTCCATTGCGAAACCGGATTCGCGAGTGTTGGAATTAAGGGCAGCCAATCGAAAGGAGACGATGACTTGCGAAAATATTGACGAAAAAAAACGATCCCTGCTTGTAGAAAACTGCTCATTTGAGGGTGAAGGAATCAATGTTTTTGGTTAAGTTTTCGATGTTTGAAGAGAACGAGATTTACAAGGATACCAATTTTTCACGTTCGGATGCGTCTGGTCGAATGTTTTTTGCAAGACATACAAGTACACACACAAACACACACACATTTTGGCTTTTATATATAGATTATTTAAATATTGATCAAATCATATTTCGGTCACCTAAATTAGTGTCAAAATTACTCTAAAACAACTTATTTCTCTTAAGCTATATTTTAGTAAACAAAATTAAAAACCATTCTATGAAAGCCAGATAGACTCCATTATTTTATTATACCACACCTGTTCAATCTGAAACACGCTTATCACAATATTCTTATGCAGATCTATATTAAAACCCTTGTAAAAATTGTGAAATATTTCTATTCTATGGAAGTCATGCGTTTATTATACCATATTTTTTTTCAAATTGTAACATAATTATCAAAGTATACTTACGCGGACAGATAACAAAAGTGTTTGTTAAAGTTTGTGGCATATTTTCATTCTATGGAAGTCAGGCGCGAACACAGACTCCACAAATTTATGATACCATCCCTGTTCAAGCTAAAACATACCTGTCAAAGTATTCTAATGCGTATCTATATCAAAAATCCTTGTAATAGTTTTTTCTCTTGTTTTTTATTTCCATTCTTTGGGGAGCAGGCGCGTATACAGACCCAACAATTTTAATAAACCACTACTGTTCAAAATGAAACATAGCCAGTGTTGCTCCTTTATATCTCTTTTATCATTGTATGTAGGTCAGTTTAGTATAATAGTAAACCCTATTGGAGCCTATTCGTGTACAGACATACATTCAGCTGACAACCCAAATAAATACGCGATATGAACTTCTCTGTGGGTTTCATTTCAACATGATTATTTCTTAATAAGAAAAATTTCGGGTTTTTTTTTCTTTCTGAACCGTATACATAAGGAAAATATTAACATAAAAATATTGCTCTGCGTAAAAAAACAGGTTTATAAAATGTACCGAAAATTTGAAATATTAAAAGAAGTTGGTTGTAAAGCTAAATAAAACCTTGGATATTGCTATGTTGTTATATATAACAAGAATATGTCTTCTAGATAACAAGAGTGGAATATAATCGCAAAAGCGTATTTCCGAAGAGTTATCAATAAGCAAATCACATAGTGATCATTGTCTCTCAAGAGAAGAGTGGGCCATTTTATTATCGCAGAATGAAATAAAACTTTGGCAATTTTATGAAACTGACAATCTCTTAAGTAACAATTAATTTGGTGATAAAAATTTGATTAATCATAGCAAAATATTTAATCAACTGATATCATTTGAGCAAAAACACGCTGCCCATCTTTATAGACATTTTGGATATCTCAAAGCAAGAATCTACAGCTTGAAAATGATTGTATACAATTGCATTCAATTGTGATTCATCAGTCTTTAATTGCGAATAGCGTTTAGCACAGGATGGTGAGTTTCCAAATGGGATATGTCTTAGCAAAGAAATTGTGCTTATTTTATTATCGAGTACATTTTACTACTTATCGCTTTCTATAAACATGCATGCATGCATGTATGTATAAATATATACATTAATATATATATATATATGCATATATATATATCGACATATCACATACAAGCGCTATTGTATATTTACCTAATTATATATCAATAAATAGATAGATGATTGCGCATATACAGATACGTCATCTCCATACTAACACACTCACATAAACACACACATGTATCCATTCACACATATATAGTGATACCAATTTTCAAATCTGATGTTTGTGCATTTAAAGCTGTTAATTATTAACTGCATTTATATCGTGATCCAAAATAAATACTAGCTTGTAATGAAATCACGAATAAAATATGAAATTGTGTTCAGTTAATTTATACAAAAATTTCAATTATTTCAACACTCATTAGGTATATCATTTTTCATTCAATTTATACTAATCTTAAATTTGTGGTACAAATCGTTTCTTACAGGCAATTTCTTTCGCTAGCATGATGACTCTACTTTACTATTTTTTCAACTAAATCAATTTTAGTCAATGCTAATTACCGTGTAGATGTGGTTTTCATGTAAGATTTTAAAGTTATGAACATACTTTTGCTGCCACAATAAAGAATTTCCATACGTTGCTATAAAATTTAAGATTTATAATATTCACTGGCGATGTTTTCTATTTTCACAAGAAAATCAATGACCAAAATTATGAAGGCACAAATATCGTCTGTTGGAATTTGTGTATTTGGTCGCTTAGGACGGCTTTTATCTGGTACGGTCTATTCAGCTGGTTGGTTAATTTATTCCAGATCTATGTTTTAGCCATTTTCGCATATTTTCACAGAAATATATATTTCTTTTGTGGAAACAACTCTATTCGACGAGTTTTATGCTTTTGATCGACAAACGCAGATTTCTAAAAATTATTTAACAAATATATAAAATAGTAACAAATATGAAAACTGATAAAACAACTATGTGAATTGTAACAAACATGAAGCATTACAACAAATATAAAATATGGTAACAAGCATAAAACAATGGTAACAAACATAGAACATCGTAACAAACATGAATAATGGTTAAAAAAACATAAAAAAATGGAAGCAAATATGAAAAATAGTAATAATCATGAAACAATAATAACAAACATGAAAAACGGCAACATACATAAAAAAGTGTAACACACATGAAAAATGATTTAAAAAAACATGAAAAATGGTAGCACACCTAAACAATGGAAAAGAACATGAACATAAAAATGGTAAAAAATAATAACAAAAATGAAAAATTATAAAAAATGACAAATGGTAACAAACATGAAACAATAGTAAAAACATGAAAAATGGTAACAAACATGAAACATAGTAACAAACATGAAAGATAGTTACATGGAAATAAACATAAAAATGGTAAGAAACATAAAAAAATGTGAACAAAGATGAAAAATAGAAACAAAGATGAAAAATGGTAAAAAAACATACAACAATAGTAACTAACATAGAAATTCGTAACAAACATGAAATATGGTAACAAATATGTAAAATAGGAATAAACATGAAAAATAGTAACCAGCATAAAATGGGAACAGATATGAAAATGGTAACAAACATAAAGAATGATAATAAACATGAAAAACTGTGCCAAACATTAAAACATGGGAATAAACCTGAAAATTGTAACAAACCTGAAAAATGGAAACAAACATGAAAAATGGTAAAAAAAAAAAAAATATGAAAAATAATGACAAACATTAAAAATGGGAACAAACATGAAAAATGGGACAAATATGAAAAATGGTAAAAATCATGAAAAATGGTAACAAACATCAAACGATGTAAACAAACATGAAACAATGGTAACAAACAATAAAAATGGCAACGAACATGAAAACTGATAACAAAAATAAAAAAATTGCATGAAATATGAATAATAGATAGAAAAATAATACAATGGTAACAAGAATAATACAATCGAAACAAAAATAATTCAATGGTAACAAACGTGAAACATGGTAACAAACATAAAACAGTGATAACAAATATTAAAAATACTAAAACATGAAAAATGGTAAACAACATGAAAAATCTTAACATAAAAAATTGTAACAAACATGAAAATTGGTAACAAACGAAAACGTGACAACAAACATAAAAATGGTAACAAACATAAAACAATTGTAACAAACATAAGAAATCGTAACCAACTAAAATGATAAGAAACATGAAATATGCTAACAAACATGAAAACATAGTAACAAACATGAAAAATGGTAAAAACATGAAACAATTGTAAGAAACATCAAATATGTCAACAAACATGAAAAATAGTAAGACGTATAGAACATAGTAACAAACGTAACAATGGTAACAGACATGAAAAATGATAACAAGTGTGAAAAATTATAAACATAAAAATAATAAGAAACATAAAAATGAAAACAAACATAAACATAGGAACAAACGTAAAAAACGGGACCAAACATGCAAATGGTTATGAACAAGAAAAATGTTAACAAACATGAAAAATCGTAACAAACATGAAACATGGTAACAAACATGGAAAATGGAAACAAACATAAAAAATTGTAATAAATGTTCAAAATCGTAACAAACATACAAAATTGGAAACAAACATAAAAATGATAACACAAATGAAACAATGGTAACAAAAACAAAAATAGTAAAAAAAACATGAAAAGTAGTAACAATATGAATAATGGAAACAAACATGAAAAAGATGAAAAATGAAAAAAATATAAAAAATGAAAAAAATAGGAAAAATAGGAAAAAGATGAAAAATGAAAAAAAGTATGAAAAATGAAAAAATATGAAAAATGAAAAAAAGTATGAAAAATAGTAGCAAACATAAAATATGAGAACAAACATGGAAAATCGAAACAAACTTGGAACATGGTAATAAATATAAAACAGAGCTTACAAGCAAAAAATGGTAACAAACATAAAAAATGATAACAAAAATGGAAAATTGTAATAATTATTAAAAATAACAAACATGTAAAATGATTACAATCATGAAGCAATGGTAACAAATATGAACAATAACAACAAACATGAAACAATGTTACCAAACATAAAAAATGGGAACAATCATGAAACAATGGTAACAAATATTAAAAATGAGAACAAACATAAAAATTGGATACATACATGAATATTGATAACAAACTTGAAAAATGGTAAAAAACATTAAAAATTAAAAAAAAAAACATGAAAAATAGCAACAAGCATGAAACATGGTAAGAAACATAAATGAATGTAAACAAACATGAAACAATGGGAACAAATATGAAAAATAATTTAAAAAAAACATGAAAGATACAACAAACATAAAAATCGAAACAAACATAAAAAGTCGTAACAAACATGAATAATAGTAACAAACATGGAACAATGGTAACAAACATGACAAATGATAAGAAACATAAAAAACGGTAACAGACATAAAGAATGGTAACAAACATTAAACAATAATAACAACCATGGAAAATGGTAACAAACATGAAACATTGTAACAAATATAAAAAATGGTAACAAACATTAAAAAATGGTAAAAAACTTAATAAATGATAACAAATATAAACACTGGTAACATATGAAAAATGGTAACAAAAATGAAATATGATGAACGATTTTTTGGTAACAAACATGAAAAATTGTAAAAAACATTTTTAAAAATGGTAACAAATATGAAATTGGCAACAAACATGAAAAATAAGAAGAAACATGAAGATTGGAAAACACACCGGTGTTTGATATATTCAATGACTTAACTAATTTATGTAACTTTGATTAAAAATCAGCCAAAATTGATTTTTTAAATAATTTTTATGTTTTCCGGGATAATGTCTGAATTGGCACGTCTTGAGCATTCAGCATCACTTGTGTATACGAAACTAAATCGCTGTTTTTGACAGAGCCGAGTTTGTGTAATTCTTATCAAGTCTATTACGTTGCTTAAATAGTATTACCTCAACAGCGAGCAATATACACTAAATTCAGACTTGTCATTGCTTTAAAAAAATTGCTATAGTACTTCACTTACATAACTTTAATTTGTAACTAATAATCCGATTGTGTTCAAATTTCATTATTTGAATGTTATTAGCTTATAAAAAACATGTACGGTTACTGTAAGTGGAGTGACTTATAGGGTAATGTTTTATTGTTATACATTTTTCATGAATTTCTCATTATTTTCTATGATGAAAAAAGTGCAATTAAGTGAATTAGCACGTGTTTACAAGAAAGTATTTATATATTGAAACAATTTCGAACTGACCTGAAAATAAGTCATTTTTATTTTTATGAACATTCTAGGATACAATATAAGTTGGTAGATTTGGTGAGCAGTCGGCAGTTGAAAAGAAATATGTTAACATAAAATATAACGTAACTGTATTTCGTCGTATATTATTGATCGTTTCAACAAACATCAAGCAATGCGCAATTATACTTGATAATAAGTTGTATGCAGTTAAATAAACAGTAAATAATCATTATAAAATATTAGCATTTGAAACAGGGTTACAATTTTTTTAAATAATACGGTAATGGCTGTGACCATACAGTTTTGTAGACCAAATGTGTAGATGGACACTATTTTAGATCAAGCAATGATACCTTTGATTTATTCTGGCTTCACGCCATCATTTTTTCACACGCCCATCGTCATCAAACACTGTATAAAAAAGATCACTGCTAGTAAGTGCTCACTTGGCGGAGGGAAATACTGGTACAATGTTACAATGACGGATGGCGTGTTCCTAGTAATATTATGCTCGACTAAAAGGAATTCACCTTGTGCAGTCACTTAACGACCGTATCATGGTCAGGTTATATGATATGACAGTTCACGGCTGGATGAAACTGCCAAATTCCAACGGGGGCGAGTGATTGGCGCGGTCATTTAGTCTTTACTGATTGATGGAAGCCCAAGTCACAATATCAGATCTTCGCCCACCTTTAGGGGTGGGCAATTCAATTACGAAGGAAAATGATGAGGGAAATAATGAGTTGTCTGACGATGAGCTATTAATGGGTAGTTCAGTGTTCCTCTCGAGAATGGAGTTGAGAATTCGAAAAGTGGAAATTTATCGGACGATACAGACCATTTCGAAAATGAAATTCGTCGAAGCGGATCAAAAGGGCAAAACCACCTTGCATCACATGTGGTCAAGAGATTAAAGAGGGAGTCCAAAAGGAAAAAAGAGTGAGGATTGTGCCGTGTGTCGCGACAGAAAAAATATTGGATTCTCAACGTTCTATAAACAAATACAACTACTTAATTGACTACTTTCGGTGCAGCATTTATTTAACTTTAAGTCAAAGGAGGGGAAATCCTTCTGGACTGGGTCATTTTTTTATTGTTCCATTCAGAATTTACCTTCTATGAAGTGTAAATATGTCCTACATTTAAAATTTACATTGTATCTAACTTTGCACTTGAGGGGCAAGTAAATGTGAACCGTTATAGCGATTTGAATGTGTGCTATGTTTTATATTGAATTGAGTGTAGAAATGAAAATCACAACTTCATATTAGTTACAAATAATATAAGCCGAAATATGTCACGTAATTATGGCAGTCTTCTTTAGGAAACAAGATATTATCATCCTTCAAAATGGTAAACTTAAATATAACTGGAAAGTATTTGTCCAATTATGTATTATAGTCATTTTAATGACTATTATTTTGAGAAACAAACATACAGGAAATGCAGCAGAATTGATTATCTTTACAATTCAATGATTCCATTCAATCTATTCAGGCATTTGATTCATTTCGCATGCGTGTGTTGATTCTCGTTGCGAGAATTCTCTAGTTAATCGATGGCAAGTTGCTTTAAATCTCGTTCCTTTTACGCAGCTTCAAATGTCTTTTTAAAACGGTAAACGTTTCTAATAAAATAGAATAACAAAATGGACGGACAAAAAATATGTAGATCCGATGCAGAAAGGTGAAATTACATTGGGGAAAAAAGAGTAGATAATTAAAACGACTTAAGATCAACAACAAAATGAAGGGAAATATGTCCGATTTCGTTTGCTTACATTTTGTTCTTCTTGTTTGGAAAGTTGTTAACTTACATGTTTTGCCGATTTTTTATCCGTCAATTTCTTTTTACTATCCCAGTTGTGATTCGTTTTGCTTGTCGCTCAATCTTCTACTTAACGAATTGTACAAGCTACTAGAAAAAGATTTGCCTGAGGCCGACAATGTAAGCACACATGTCAAGCCTTCGCGAATACTTTGTCGTAAATAAACTGACATGTTATTAGGAAGTTGCTTCATTTGCCAAGCATACTTTAATTATTGCTTTATTGAAGAACTTCATTTCTCCTTATTCATTTTGATCATCAATTTAAGCAAAGTAAAAGTCAATTTCTGCCATTAAATAAAAATCATTTATTTTCATATAAACCTTCGTTACACTTCAGAACAATGTAATCATTAAATTTATTGCTTTATTATTTCTGAAAATCCATTTTTGCCTACATTCAATCTTTGATCTTGATTGATTCATTTAGATTGAAAATTAATATTCTCGACTAGCTTTAATCAAAATGTATTGGAACAGACTGTAATATATACATTGAATTAAATACATTAACGTAATAACTAATGAATTTTGTTCCTATATATTAAATTATCCCCGTCCGTCCGGTAAAACTACTATGAGGAAGAAGACCAGATGACAACCTAGACCTCGTTACCAATTGAGTGTCCCGATGAAACCAGGTAGAAACTTAAAGAATGCGTGTTCATGTGTATTAACTTACTTTCGTCGGAAAAATATTTATTATTTTTAAGAGAAAAGCAATCTATTAAAATGTACTGAAAGTTTGTGGTCAGTGTTTAAGTTGTATATCTGCTATACGTTTAAATATTTTATTATCCAACATAATTAGTACTATAAATAATTGTTTGGTATATAGAGAGGAAACACGAAACGCGAACAGTCAAATATTCGAATGATAGAGATACATGATGAAGTCGTCAATTGTAGAATCATATATTTGACGCTATAATATTCATTTAAATAGCATGTTAGGTTTTATTTAGCGGGGTTTTAATCGAGAAGACCTGTTTCTTACAAATAATCGCTTACAACCGGTATTTAGATCATAGGTAAGAATCATAGCTAGTATTATTTTGTCTGGGATCAGTGTTGATGTGCACCGATTTACTTAGAATTGAAATCTACTATCTAAAAAAATTACTTAGAAAATATAAAAATATACAGTGGATTTTGTTGTATAATTGCAAAGGAATATAACATAATTATTTGCCGTATTCTATTTTTTCTTCATTTAAGGTTGTCTTCACACATTCCATAATTTTGTGGAATTCACTGTTCTGTCATAATGTGCACTAATATTTGGTTCGTTGCATCGCTCAGCTTTCTTTAGTTCTTGTATCCAGTTCGCAATACATCCCCTTAGGAAAAATAAGAGACTTTTCTCTTGGTTTCTGTGTATTAGTCTCGCTTGGCTGCCTACATGTCAACAAAGATTAATTTTTCTGCATAGTGTACATTGTGTAAATTTACACTAAATGAGGCTAACGCCATGACGGAGGAATTCGTTTTGACATTAAAAAAACAACATTAATGCATTTTCCTCACTAATTAAAGTCTGATGCAAGGAAAATATTGAAAAGTTTGTATGACTAAAAATATTTATGCACGCAGCCATATACACAGACGCACACACGTATATATATATATATATATATATATATATATATATATATATATATATATATATATATATATATATATATATATATAGTAAGTTATAAAATACATATGGCGATTAAGCTACACAGAATAGTCCGCATTTCATCAACGCTAGGATTCTTCAGACTTATGCCTTAAGCCTGAAGAATCCTAGCGTGAATGAAACGCGGAATATTCTGTGTAGCTTAATCGCCATATATATTTTATAACTTACTAACTAGCTCTACCTATGTATTGAGCGCTGTTGAAGTAAATACTTTAAGTTTACGCATAAATTTATACTTTCGTATATTAATTTATGTGAGTAAATGAAGTATATATATATATATACACACAACCCAGCAACACAGCTACATATATATATATATATGTGTGTGTGTGTGTGTGTGTGTGTGTGTGTGTGTGTGTGTGTCTGTATGTGTGTGTATGTGTGTGTCTGGTTGTGTTGTCTGGTTGTGGAAGTAATTTTATATATATAATATATATATATATATTATATTACTGTTTCATGAATATATTTATGCTTCATTTTATTACACGTCCTCAATATAGTCACGTATCCCGATAAGGTTCCGAGGATTTGGGGTGTGTGTAGTTTAATGCTAATGGGGAAAACAGAGGAGGAACTTCCATTATAAAAAATTCAAATACCTCCGATTATTGTGAACGTTTTACAATATATACTAAATGTATCAATTAATATTACCAACTTTTTAGTGTTCTTGTATGTTTTAAAATAGTTAAGGAGGTATTACTGGGCACAACCTCCTACTTGGTCATTAAAATATTTCAGATTTGCATTAAATGTTATTAATAATCATCAGACGCCAATTAAGCAGAATTTCCTGAATTTTTATTTCTTTTAAAGAAACACCAAGCTTTAGCTTTACATTTTAGACATCATGTAATATATTTTATCAATAATAGAATGAGGCTTCTAGATATAACATTGTTATACTTTGATTTTAATGTTCGTTAGAAGATAACTAACGAACAATGAGAAAACTGGTCTTTTGGAGGAATTAATGGTATTCTTTTCAGAAATGGTTATTCTTCTATTATCTTTTCAATGTTAGGGATGTTTATATGTTTATAGATACTGGAGTCACTCCTAAAATAATTTATTCACTAATAGGAGACAAATTATTGGGATAAGCGGCCACTGAATTAGAAGGGTTAAATTTATAGTCAAATAAACCGGAAGCAATGCATATGATGGGCAGAACATTACATAAAAAGAATACATTACACTGATCAAAAACAAATTAGTTGTATACAATTTTTAGCTGATTTAGAACGAATTTGATGCGCTGAATTCAAAAATCACAATGGTTTTGGTGAACGAGGTCAAAATTTTTAACTATGGCCACATTTTCTTTTTACGTTTTTGTTCACATGTACACAGATGTGAAGTAATTTTTAAGAAGTTGGTAGGAATAAAATGCCATGTCGAATAATTGTTTTGATTGTAAATTATTATTTTAACGACAAAAAGTGTTCAGGTCTGATAGTTCTGGGTGATTATGTCGAAAAGGGATCAGTTTGCACTTCGAAATCTACCAAAAATTGGTGTTCAGCATACACGAAGAAAATTTGACTCGTGCGGGACGAAATTGGTCCCCTGCAAAGAAGGGGCCGTCATCCATGATCCTCTGGTGGAGAGACGGCTGACACCGCTGCACATCACCCCCGGCTTTATCAAACAGTTCAATAAGGCTATTTACAAGAATAATGATTGCTTCACTTAACTGTATCAGGCTTTTCCAGGATTGCTCATAAAAGAAAAAGAATGTTGTATTATTTCGTATTATTCGGTGTATTTTGTAGAAATTGAAGCTGGAGAAATTGAAAGCTCGTATCTTTGACAGTCCTCAGATCCGGCAGCTCCTCAGAGATCCAGGGGTCGAAAACATAATAAATGAAGTGGAACTGGAAGCGTGGAGGGCTTTTGTTCTGGCAGTGAAAAACTTTCTTGGCAACAACAAGGCGGTGAAAATATACTTTAGATCAAGTGTAGAAATCTAGACAACATTTAAAAAGTAAAAACCGGTTGACCAGTGATCCAAGAGGGCAGCTGAACACGTATTTGTTTATATTAAATTTGGAGATATACCGATCATCATTAATATGGAAATATAGTGGCTACATGCAACTGCTCCTATGCGGTGTGTATTTATTTGAATTTAATTTCATGTGAGGAGATAAAAAGAAGGTGGAATTCTTCATGAAATTTCACTAAAATCATGGATAATGCGACACATCTACGTGTCGATCCATTCAAATAATCAAGATAGTTATCTTCTACTCTACAAGATGCATAAATTTATTCACAAATTGTGAAAAGGATCGGATCATTCCTTGTTGGACATAAATTCTGAGTACAAGTTAACGTTCATCTGTCTGGTATTTTGAATACGGCTAGTTGCGTCTCCACAGGTTGGGAGGCCTTCTGAGCGTTTTCCATTGATCAATTATAAAATAAATTTCTCTTCTAGAATGGGATGAAAACAGTTTAAGTAGTTCTCTGGAAGCGTTCTCACATTTATTTAGTGCTTTCAGCAGTACCGCTCTGGAAGCTTCTTGGGTTTTCTTTTACTGTGCTCATTTAAAAAATAATTTCTATTCTGGAGGATAGAAACTTTATTTTAGTAGTGCTTTAGAGGCATCCTTAATTTTATTCAGTGATTTCAGTAGCGTTCTGGGTTGGTTAACAAATAATTTCTGTACCAGGTAGAAACTTGATTTTAGTAGTGCTCTCGATGTCTCCGTAATTTAATTTAGCGCTTTCAGTAGCATTCTGGAAACCTCTTAGTTTAATTTAGAATCTGCTCATTCAAGAAATTGTTTTTGTTTTATTCATTATATTTTGCTAGAAAGCGTTGGATAAACTTGATTTTAAAATAAATGAGAGATAAAGAAATAATTTTTAAAAGAAATATGTTTAGCACCCATTTTTTAATACTGCTTTGTTATTTACAATCTCAGTCAGTAACATGAAATAGACTCTGGAGAAATAAATTATTAATATAGGGCGCTCGATAAATAGTATATGCTAAATAAAATAGTGTTTAATTCTCTAGGTATAACGGGTGCATGCAATAATGCATAGGCTACTTTTTACAAATGTATTTTTCATTTATTACAACCAAAAACACGACTGCTTAAGATACAGCATTAATTAATAATTTTGTAGTTCTTTGGTTTACAGAAGGAATTATTTTTAAATGTGATTTTAAAGTGATAATATATTTACGTTTTTTTCGTTTATTAAATCGTTAGGGTCGAGTACAGAATAGTAAGCGACGCCCCTACCAATTTTTAAACTTAGTTTCAAAATAATAACGATAGTATTTTTAGTACGGTCTGTAAACTGCAGCAGTACTAATAACTATTAAGGAATGCTTTCTTATTATTAAGACGAAGCAATATTTCCTTACTAACTTGTAACGATTTTTAAAACGACTGTTTTATAAAACAATTACAAAACACAAAATTAAACCGCTTAGTATGTCTTCGACCTACGGCTTAATACAAATACTCACTTACTAAATGTAAAGCTAACCAAAAAATTTGAAATTTTATACCGAAAAGGTTGTATAAAATCGAAATTTTTGGAGGTATCGGAATCGGAAAAATGTGTCCCTAATTTATGATTTCAAAACCAATTGTTTTAAATTTTTAATTCAATTTTTCATTATTGTTATTAATGATAAATATTTTGTTTTTAAATTATCACTAAAACTAAAATGATAATAACATCAAAACACGATGTAAATTTACTTTATTTGTAAAACAAAGTTTTAAAAAAGTTGCATGAATTCTCTAGGTAACATTAAATGTTACCTAGAGAATTCATGCAACTTTTTAAAAACTTTTTTAAAAGCAGTTGATTTACATGTTCTAGAAAATAAAAAAAAAATGTTGAAAAATTAAACAAAACATTTTTGTCAAGGAAGATTCCCGATTCCGATTCTTTTTAAATTTCTAAATATTTGATTAGTGATTTCTTGTTGTCTTTTTTTAATTACTCTAAAACCTTCTCGTGTCTTCATATATTTGATTAGTGATTTCTTGTTGTCTTTTTTTAATTACTCTAAAACCTTCTCGTGTCTTCATATATTTTCGCAAACAAAAAATGCACTTAGTGTGTGTGGGGGACACCTATTACATATACGGGGGGAGGGTTCTAAATATTTTTCTCAAATGTTTTCCTTTTAATTGATTGAAAATAATGAAACAACTAAAGATGCAGTTCTCTTTTATAACAAAGCCAATTTGCATTTGTCATTAGTTGGCAAAATGCTATTTGAATATATTATAAACAATTGAGAATAATTAACGATTGTTATGCAAAATTAAACGGTATAATAAGTCGCCTCTCCATTTTAAACATGAGTTTCTAAATAACATAAGAACGGGTGCGAATGTATTCTAAACTATTCTATACCTTCTCTCTACCAAAGAATGTTAATGTGTTTATCCTAATCTAATATTAACCCGGGTAATACTACTGACAATGCCATAGATATGTAGTAGATTGATTTGTTTTAATGCAAAAAAAAAACGGAACAAAAACAAGATACAGATAATTATAATAGAAATACTTTTTACTAATATTATGAGAATTTTAGACTAACACCCTTGGCTAAAAAATGATATTTCCATTTTTTTTATTCGACTTTCATTTTGTTTTATGCGATTGCATATGGGCACCTTCAAAGTCTTGCCGGAAAAAAGCACAAACAACTATTTCATATTTAAACTTTCATACATTAATTTAGCCTAAAATGATGAATAATCATCAGTTCCAGGCTACTCTAATAGTCTGATTGGCAAGGTGGTAAACCTATGCGTAATCGCTTAGACCCCCCCCCCCAAAAAAAAAGCTTACAGAATTTATTTCCATGAGAAAAATAATAATTTTTGGTTAGTGTTCTAAAATGCTACAACGTCTCTGAAATGAAAAATCATTATACGTCCAATTAATATTGCTCAAGCGTTTCTCAACTGGAAGGATCTAGATATCCGACTTGCTGAAGGAAACATAGTTGGCAAATTAAGGCAACATCTTATTGAGAAGGAAGCTAAGAAGTGCCGGGAAATTCTAGCTAGATTGCTGGACATCATCAAGTTTCTCGCCAAGCAGAATCTGGCACTACGGGGTCATCGGGAAGACATCCATAATGATGAAAGAGATCAAGAAAACAAAGGAAATTTTTAAGAATTGGTAAATTTATTGGTCAAGTATGAACCTGTGCTTTGTTAACATTTGGTGAAATTTACTTGGGAAAAAAATCGCTACTTCCTATCTATCACCAGAAATTCAAAATGAATTTGTGAGCATTTTGGTAAAGCAAGTGAGAAATAAAAAATCATCGATCAAATCAAAGAAATCAAATATATTTGCATAATATTTTATAGCACTCCTGATGTATCTCACACGGACCAGATGAGTGAGGTGTTGCGCTACGTAAAAATTAACGAAAATAAAGTGACAGTGGAGGAGTCGTTTCTCCGTTTCATCGAGGTAAAAGCGAGGAGGACATTTCTAAACTGATTTTGAGAGAACTGAAGAAAGATGGGATTCAGATTGGTGACTGTATTTTCCCGTCATTTGATAATGCTGCTAATATTGAACGCCATAGATCGGGTGTGCAGAAACGAATCTCCGAAATCAACCCAAAAGCTCTATTTGTGCCATGCAATAACAATTCATTAAATCTGGCTTGTGTACATGCCGCTTCTGTAGCGGTTCACTCTGTTACATTTTTTGGCATACTGGACCGGTTATTCTCGTTCTTTTCTGCATCTATACATTGCTGGGACGTCTTGATTCAGTAGACCGGTCTAAGTATCAAGCAGACTATGGAAACTGGATGCTGTAAATGATGTGATAAAAAAATCATTGGAATTCGTCATTGCCCTTGAACAGCTCATAGAAGAAGGATAAAATGCAATCACAAGATCAGATGCATCTTTAATTCTCAATTCGGTATTGTCGTTTCCATTTCTTTTATTTCTGCGCCTTTGGAAAACTATTCTCCCAGAAACCAATGATGTCCAAAGGTATTTTCAAGAAAAGGGGCTGGATCGGCAACAAAGTTCTGTCAGGCTGATGGCATTGAGAGATTGTCTCCTTCAGAATAGAGAAAATATGGTGGGCACTGCAACAAATGAGTAAAAAAACTCTGCTCTGAACTGGGGATAAGCATGGATCCGCAAAAAGAAACGAATGTGTGGTGAACGATTGACTGATGCAGCACTGGTGTTTGATACTAAGTTAAGACGGGAACTGCTGTCTGTCATAGACAGGTTGACTGGGGAAATATCTTGCAGATTTCAACAAGTTCACAATCTTGAAAGTAAATACGCTTTTCTGACACTGTCAAATCTTCTTGATAATAATAATGATTGTTAACTTGGTGAAATTGACGAAGATATAGAAAAAAATACATTTTTTCCGAAAGGAAGAGATTAAAGTATTTTGTGAAAGCTTCAGGAAAAGACGAAATCAATGGACCTGTTGAACTTTTGAACTTTTTACAGACATATCACCTTGGGAATTCCATCCCTAATATTGTGATTAGCGTTGCCAGCTGTGAGCACTCTTTCTCAAAACTGAAACTCATAAAAAATACTTTCAATCAAAAATGAGCCAGACATGGCTTACAGACTTGACAATCCTCTCCATAGAGAGGAAACTTGTCGATAGAGTGGATTTTCATAGAGTTATTGATAATTTTGCCGAAAAAAAGCACGTAAAGTATGACTGTAAATTTTTAACCGACTTGATGCCTTGTGATAGTTCTCTCATATAAATAAATTTATAGCCTTATTTTCAATTCATACATGCATTCATTTAAAAGATTTTTAACTATTTTATAAAGTATTGAAACAAACACTTTCTAAGTATTAACAACAAACACTGTCTTAAATGTTGCGCTTAAACCGAGCGATTACACACACGGATTTAAAAAGCACGTATACAAGATGTTCTTTCTCTTTGGGAGGCTCGACATCTTAATAACATTATGAAGAAAAAGAAAAGAAAACTACATCGGACTCTCCTCTCCTTGATACAGCCATGTTTTTTTGTGAAAATTCGGAAATAACAACAATAAAAAAATAAATAAAAATTATTTTATAATTTCTTAACATTTTCATGTTTTCAAATGTTCTCATTGACATTTATGAATTCAAATTTCAAATATTCTCATTTAAATTTATAAAAAGATGTTTTTTTAAAATGTGTGACTTTTTATTTCTTAAATTTTGCGCTTAAACCAATCGATTTCAAAAAATGCCGATACAAGATGTCTTTTTTCTCTTCGAGAGGCTCGACCTCTTAATAATAACATTATAAAGAAAAAGAAAAACTCCATCAGACTATTCTCTCTTTGATACAATCATGTTTTTGTGAGAATTTGGACTTTAACAACAACAAAAAAGTCAATAAAAATAATTTTATCATTTCATAACATTTTCAGGTATACAAATGTTCTCATTTAAATTATTATTATTATTATATTTGTTTGTGTGGCTAAGTAATTTAGTTCAATATTTTTTTTATAATTTGAATTATACGTTTGTGTTTTGAAAAAATATTTGGGCACTTTTGTTTCATATTAACGTTTACATGATTCCTTTCAGATTAATGTTTACATGCTTATTATTATTCAAATTATTGAAAAGAAATTGTTAAATTTAATTAAAATTTAAAAAAGGGGGAATTGTGTAAACATTAATCTTAAGGGAATCGTGTAAACGTTAGTTCAATGAAAATAAATATTTTGAGGGGTGTTTGGAATTTTGAAGGTTTTAACTCGCAATTATGTCCCAGCGGGGGGGCAGGCAAAGCATGTAATTATATGCCAGTGAAGGGGCCAAAACAGGTAATTGATGCCTGCGGGAAGGGCAAATTTTCTGACCGCCTTGGGCGGCAAAAACTGATGCTACGGCACTGCCTACTAGCTTCTGGGAGCACCCGGAATCGCTCAACACCGTGCACCTTTGTCCATCTACATATACTTTCATGGAGGGGAGTTTCTTACCTTCAGTCGCACGGGGATGAGACTAAAGCTAATGCCTCCTCCTCTTCGGCGTTTCCCTGGCACTACGATGCTATATGTTCATGGCGACCGCAACTGAAACCACGTATCTCTCGACAAGCCTTCCGCAATTAAAAATCTGGTCTCTCTTGACCATACTGTAAACAGTCCTTCACCATGTGGTTGCGATCACAGCACGCACATTTGCCACTGACATTACGTGCCTCTAATCCTGAAGGCGTCCGTCTGGCGGAGGCTGCGTTGAATTCTGCAGGACGGTTTTTAGTCATGACAGCTCGCGTTCCTGTTAACACTTGTTCCGCAAATATTGTTTCCATTGTGGATGGGGTACGTAGTGGATGTTTAACGTGTTACGGTAGCCCAGAGACGAATGCGCATATCAAGAAACATTCGGGTAATGGTCCCCCAACAAACCGAGTCAGATGTCGTAGCTCAGCAAAATACTTGTTACCGTTTCATCTGAGTCTTGTTGTCTAGTGACAAACTGGTCATATGCATAAAATATAACAACATATGCGGTTATGTTGGATATGTTCTGTGTCTGCTTTCGGCTCCAGGACGCGCTCAACATTCTTCATTTTTCCGATTCCAATACGTTAAAAAGTTCCGATTTTTCCGATTCCCGATTCCAATTAATCCTCCTAATCTATCTATCTATCTATATATATATATATATATATATATATATATATATATATATATATATATATATATATAAAGGTTAACGTGTCTGTGTATCTATCTGTTTGTGTGTCTGTCTGTCTGTGTGTCTGTCTGTATGTGTACATTTCCCCACGCAATAACTCTGTAAATTTTTAGTCTACAGACTCGAAATTTGATATACAGGGTAGTGAGATTAGGGAAAATCTTTGTAATCGGTTTTCGATTAGAAATTTGGATGTTAAGGAGTCAAAGTTCAACGATTTGTTCTTTGGGAATTCTATCAAACTCCTCCGATAATTTTGGGTCTAAACACTTGAAATTTTAGATATAGGTTCCCTGGACATGGAGCATACTTAATAACGTGATTTGAGCCCAAAACAATACATTTTAAGCGGTCATAATAGGGGTGGAAGTTTTAAAAAATTGACTGCTTTTTGTTTCTTTTTTTTTTTTTGCTCAACATACACCTCAAAACATCCGTGCAACGCCGGGCTGAAATGCTAGTACTACTATATATGCATAGTTTTTTTTTAATTTTTGTTTCCATATATTTTAAAATATTGATAAAATTCCAAGACAACCACACACACACATATATACACCCCAATGTATATATATATATATATATATATATATATATATATATATATATATATATATACTAGCAGGCTGCTTGGCATTGCCCGGTCGTAAAATACGCATAAATATTATATTTTGATTAATACAGATTTCTTATTTAATATAAACAGAAATACCGTAGGTAATGTTAAATTCCTTTAAAAAAATGAAATATAAGAAACGGAAAGTAAATGAGACATGTGCATGAGTATTGTGTCTTTTCTAAACAGTTCATTTCTTCTAAGTGAAAAAATACGCAAGCTAAGATTGAAACCAAAACCTAAATACAGTGAGTCAAATACGATAACTATTAGGCCAGCTTCACACTATCTTCACGTGTTTTCGAATATACATATATTTAACATAAGTAATATGTCATGTGAACGATTCACGCATGCGCTTGTGTGAAATAGTTGACAAACAGATAAGTATCCGATGACCTCATAGTAACATTTGTTTTTCAAGTTTGACCGCGTAGCAACCCTTTTACCGAATGAAAACCAATTAAAAAGTTTTCCACGTGTCTGAATATTCTATATACCAAATTTCAAGTCCGTAGATCAAAATTTTGTTGAGCATATAAGTGTAAAAGTGTCCTCCCAAACACATTCTCACTTTATATATATATATATATATATATATATATATATGTATAAGTGGGAATGTATGCATAAGTAGATTTGTAGATAGATAAAGAGAGCGTAGTAGATACGATCATTGATTTAATACATAAACTTGGCATTTACAAATCTAAGAAACGCCAATAAATATTTTCAGTAAACCACTAATATTCGTATCCATCTTGCTGATTACGTAGTTTGTGTTAGAAGTTAAAAAACATGGTCTTAACAATAAGCAAGCCAGTAATATTCCCACCATTGGCGTAAATTGCTAACTAAAAAAGAAAGAAAGAGGAGTGAAGAGTGAGAGGAGGGAAAACAGTAGGGGAAGAATTTTGTCGAACTTGTCTGTAAAATACTATTATTGCTCTTCTTACTTCGTCGCGCTCCTCGTTCTTTATTCTCATTTACAGGAATTAATTTCTCTTCAGTTTATTTGATTATATTGCCGTCGGCTATGTTGTAAGCAGCTTTAACAGGTGTTTTCCATTTGTTGCCATTTCATGTGGAAAAGAGAAATGAATCTACCAACACGAAGAGAGGGAGACAAAGAGGGGCTTAATGAAATACGTTCAGTTTTATTCTTATTGTTCAGATATACTTGCTTATATTTCAAGCTGATATAAATTTACAACAAAGTTTAGTTCTTCCACGATTGCATTTTTGACTCTTTGAAATTATAAGTGAATAAAATTGGAATTTCTATAAAATTACAAAATAATCATTCCACAACGAGTAAAATGAATTCCTCAAACACAAGATTTTTGTACCATTTTTGTTTTCTATTTACAAAAAATGAAAATTGAATTACAATTCTACAAAACATTATGTATGTCACCATGATTACTGTTTGGATCAATATCCGTTGCTTTAAGAAATTGTCTGAAATATCAGATTATGAAACCATAAAAAGTTGCAATTCAAAAAATCTTGCTTAATTGATTCTAATTACTATGGTTAAAGCTTAATGCAAATCTGAAGAAACGAAAATTGTATATTTATTATACTTATTTATGAAAATTCACAAAACTTGAACATATTTGAAGTTTTTTGGAGGATGGTGAAACTAAATATATTATGAGATTGATGCCTATCAGTTGTGTTTTAAAATTTATAAACATTGATTAATTAGTTTAGGGATCGTGTACATTCAAGTCTCTAAACACACACACACATACACACATATATATATATATATATATATATATATATATATATATATATATATATATATAGAGAGAGAGAGACAGAGAAAAAGAGAGACAGAGAGAAAGAGAGAGAGAAAGAGATAGATAGATAGATAGATAGATAGAGAGAACGAGATAGATAGATAGATAGATAGATAGATAGATAGATAGATAGATAGATAGATGGATTAGCAGTTGACATGGATTGAATGTTTCACTCTCCCATATTTTTCTTGTCATCGAAATCGTTGAAATCGCCATGATTTCTCATGGCGATTTCAACGATTTCGATGACAAGAGAGAGAGAAAGAGAGAGAGAGAGAAAGAAAGAAAGAAAGAAAGAAAGAGATATGGTTTTGCAAGTGCAATAAGAGTAGTTCATGGAAAATTACGAGATTGGTGTTCCAATTAATTTATTTCAATTCATAACTAAGTACTTCTTTAAAGTATTCCTTTTTTACACACTTCTTGTACTGCAGTGAAGATTTTTCTTAGATGATTCAATTATTATGACCTTGTAAAAAAGCTTATTCTTAAACGCTCATAGCACTCAGAAATATCAAGTGACTAGAAACTTTTACTTTTTTTTATATCCAAGTGTTACTTTCAAACTGACCTTATATGTTGATGCAGTTTTTACAAAAAAAAAAAAAGAAAAACAGACAGATTTCATACTATATTACCCTGAGTTACGTATGTGTGATATCGTGCTGTTTTTTTTGTTTTTTTTTAATTTTGATAAAAATAGAGATTGAGAGGCCGAGTAAGAGATAAAAGTACGCGTGAATTGTATCTTATTTATAGCTTTATATCCGTGTCCAACTTTAAAGTTTTCACGTAAAGTATTACACATATTTTTATTTCGCCATCAGATTTTGTACTTCATTATTATATAACTTGTGATAAAACCATATATTATGATACTGATAGAAATTTACGTCGTAATTCTACGTAACGAACATGTTAGACACAGATGCATGTATCACTAGAATACATAAAGATAATGGCATGATGTACGAGCAGTATTTTAATTCAGTTGTTTATCTTTTGAACTATGCAATAGAAATATTATCTAATGCTTACCTTTGTAGATGTTTCTACTTCTGGAATTGTTCCCATGAGTTATTTCTATATTTTCTCAGTGCTGTGAAAACTGATGATTCTTATCTCCATGAAATTATTTTTCACAATTAAAATTCTGCATAAAAGTTTTTAAATACAAATCTATAGTTACAATTCTTTTAAAACATTGATTTATCACAACTGATTTATAATATCTAGATAACTATTACAGAAAATAATTTTTTAAATAAATTAAAGCGAAATATATGCGATTGAAACTCGATTCACTGGAGAAAAAGGAAAATATAGCAACAGGTTGCAATGCTGGACATTTCTCTCTGATATCGATACAGCCTGGACGCCGAAAAGTTGGTTTCATTTGACATATGATATTGAATAAATGACTGCTCCCGAGAAAATCATCTGATTAAGAATTTCAATAAAAGCATGGTTCTTTTTTTTTTGTTGCGGCATGAAATTTATATCCATGCCACATATAATCAAATTGGTCATATAAAGTTTATTTTTGTAACTATTTAAACCAATTCAATAAATATTGATAATGGTCCTGGATATGACCTTAAACTATATCCGATGGTGAGACCGCAGCTTGCGGGCTTTGGGGAGTATGGAGTTGCCCCTTAATTGCCATTGTTCTCAGGTTCACTCTGACTCAGAGTGGTAGTACCTATTAGGGTCCCAACAATGGGTTAAATAGAAAATGACTTGAAAAGAAAAAGAAATATATTCTATTAAAATTTCTTCAAAATCACTGGATTCGGCATTAAATAACCTGAAAAGGGTCGAAATGCCGTAAAACAAAAACAACCAACCAATTAAATATTGGTATCTTGAAGTAATAAGGCGATGCCAACAAGATGAATTTGCTATAATGATAAAAGCTAAGAATATTAGGGTTGATTAATGACGACATAAATTTGCGGCTGATATACACCTTATGTACGACATAGTACATACATTATTGACTTCCTGGACTACTATTTGTCCAAGAGGAGAGTGGCAAACGTTTCGCAGGTTACGAAAACCGGATGAGTTTAATTAGAACGAGACGAGCTGTCTGAATCTTCTTATCTAGAAACAGCATCAGCATCACTATTAACCTTGAAGCTTTAAGGAGAAAATAAATGCCTTTTCATAGAGATAAGCATGCAATAATAAAGGCAATTATAAACAAAAAATATAACAGATGAAGTGCGAGAGAAGAAAAATAAAGCGTTAAAAATTGAAAAGTAGCAAAATATCTGAGTTTCAAAAAAATAACCGCGAATCGAAATAAATGATGAAGACTCAATAATTATAAAATAATAGACCAACGTTCAAAAATATCTTGCATTTCCATTTGTCTTTGAATGAGAAAAAATTTGCATTAAATTTACAAAAGTTGAGTCAAGAGAAATTAAGTTTCTAGTTTGGCTACTTCAATGTTATAAAACAGTTACGTGTGTTTCAGTTTCATTTAAGTCTGTGTTTTCACATTTTTTTTTACTTATTTCATTTTATTTTTATTTTTAATTTCTTTTATTTTTGCAATTCGATCCATTATCAGAGAATTGTTAATTACTATTGCAGCTATTATTTGCAGCTAAATACTATTCGAGTCAAAATTCTAAAGTCACACAAGAAACTTTAGATGTTAATATTGTGGAGATTTACCTATGCACAAGATATGAAATCTTCCGTACTGAATAAATTAATTGGAAGGCACTGACTCTCAGTATGACCTGTGTACTTTCGTAGTTCGCCATCTTTGCCTTAGGTGCTACGACTGTTGCTCATTGTACATTCTGTTTTGTTTCAATAAAAAATAATCTTGTTTAATCCATATCCGTTTCCGTGTTTTCCTTCCGGTCCACAACAGATAACACAAGGCTGTTTACTTGACGCCTGAAACTAGTTTTTTGCATAAGTCAATGAAGGCACTCATCTTTAGCACTGATTTCAAACCTCTGAGGCCATTCTCAATGCTCTTTTGCTAGCCTATTTTGATGCCTCTTTTGTGAAAGTCTGAAGTACGCTTTATCTACTCACATCTGTCGCCACTCTGAAATCGACGAATCTATTTCCTATTAATGCTGACATTAACTGCATTGGCTTCATGAACATCCATCGGGCGTCGGTGAATGTTGATCGGTTCAATTTTTTTGCATGGAGGAATTCAATGACGCAGCTCTGCTTCTGACGCATGTCCACGACATGGGTTGCTTTCTTAGGGTATCACACCATAAATATCTGCAACAGAAATATGAAACTTTCAGTTTTCATACTAATGTAATTTGGAATCTTCTCTGATCCATTCCGGTGGAATAAAAATAGAAGGCGTTATTTTTAACTGTTTCTTGCATGTTGAGATTTAAGTTGCTGAAAATGTTGATGGTGAACTTTTGCAGTTACGTTGCGACAATTGTTAATAATAGATGGAGAATGAAGAATTCACATTTTATAGTTAAAAACATAATCGTTTGTTACCCTAAGCTCAAATTACACAACTGATGTATCTACATTTGTGTAAGAAAAGCGTAATAGCATTGATATATACGTTGAAAGTTGTTTTTTTTATTTACTAAGTTTCTCTTTCTCTATAGCTAGGATTTTCTAGTGGTATTTTATTTGTGATTTTTCTATATGAATAAATACAAATATAATTTACTATGAACTTACACAAATAACATTGCGCTTCTATTGCTATTAGATATGCAATCATCAGAGATTCAGTAATCATTTCATTTTATTTTAGTGTGTTCTAGTAAAAGGTAACACACGTGTAGCCATCTTTCTCGTGAGTATGAACAAATAAGATATTATCGTTGTCTACTCTGCTGCTTCTGAGAACCGAGTTTCCAAGCATGGACTAAAAGTTTAAACTTTTAGTCCATGCTTTTTCTCCAGGCAACATGGTTTAAGAATGTATTTTCTACATTGACATATCACTTGCTTTCAGGTGTGCAGAGATCATGCTTTCATATATTCACTCCTTGTATAGTGAAGATATTCAGATCCTCTCATTCGTCGTGCCGTTACAGTGGACCTTTTTTCCTATCTTCTATGACTTTAAACATTTATTGCTCTCTGAAATATTTAGGCTCATTTTATTTTATCATTACACATATATGAAGTCATTGGCGAATTAGAAATTAACCCAGTACCTAACACTTCATGCTTCTTTTACATTAATAGATTTTACTAAGAATTTTCATTATAATTTTTCATATGACTAATATATTTGAGGAAAATTTAAAGCAATATAGGTTAAGAAACCTATATTGCTTTAACCCTATTTTAATACGTGTAACTCTATGCAATTGAAATGTAAACATATTATACATATTCAACAATTTTAGTTGTGTTTTACAGTTTTTTCTACACGGTGGACTCTGGTTATTTTCATACAACACTAGATTACACACACACACACATGCATACATACATACATACATATATATATATATATATATATATATGTATATATATAAAATTTACAATTAGATTAAAGATCTTTGACTTACTTGCAGTTTCATCAAATACTTTTGTATGCTAAATCCGATCCCGCATTTTGCTAATGATGAGAAGGAAAGTATTTCTTCGAAACTCCGCGGATTAAGGACTATCCACTTAGGTGTTTCCTTTTCAAATTAAATATGTTTTTAACTCTTTTTCAAAGTATATTTTATTAACTATTTGCTCTTATATATATATATATATATATATATATATATGTGTGTGTGTGTGTGTGTGTATATGTGTATATATATATATATATATATATATATATATATATATATATATGGGTATTTATGAAGGTTGATAGCAACACAGAAAACTCAAATGGGGAAAAGGGAGAAAAAAGCAGATAATCGAAGACACATTTACATTTTTTCGATCATCTTTCATGTACATAATCCGTAAATATAAAACTTAATGTTAATAAAATCCGGGATTATAAAACATATGTTGGGAGAAAAACCTCCAGTCAAAATCAAAGTAATGAAAACAAAAGTTTAATTTTCATATGTTTCATAAACATTGGTAATTTTACAGAACAACTAATAATAATAATGCGTGAGTAGAAACCAACTCTGTAATTCGATTTGCTATGCAGGCATTTTTTAATGTGAAAATAATCACAGTGTTCTCTAATTAAGAAAGATGTTTAATAAGCAACCAAAATACCTTGAAACGCGTCTGAGAATAAGTTCATAAGTTTTACATTTACGTCTGCGATGAAAACGGAACACTGTGATGAAATAATCTAATCAGTAAAAGTAGGGTCAATTCCTTGGCGAACAATTAAGGGAATATAAATCAACAACTTAAGTCAACGATGGAAATATAAACCTTTCGCTGATAATTGCAATCGCTTCTAATGGAAGTGATTTTACTGAGCAAGTATACTCAATTTAGGAATTAAATTCATGCCGGCCATTTTCGGGTGGAACATTTGACAGAAGAAAATCATTAGCGGTAAGCTTAAGTTGGATAATTCTGATTATTCAAATTTATCTTCCGCATTCTAGTAATAGATATCGGTAAGTAGAATTAACTTTTGATTGGCTAAGTTGCAAGTAGCGCACATAGAGGGAGAAATGCGAATAGATTGATTTCCCATCTAACTGGAAAATATATCCAACTTTGGATGAATATGACTGCAGTTGTTAAATAAATTCTCGTCGCTTAAGCATTCATTTAATCAAGATGCGCTTAATATATCAAGACCTGTGTTAAAGGTTGAAGAGATGCAAATGCCAATTAAAACTCATAATAAACTTACATAAGTACAGCAAGATGCATATCATAGGTAATCATAAATGGGTGTATATAAGTATAATTACATATATATATATATATGTGTGTGTGTGTGTGTGTATGTATGTATGTGTGAGAGAGAGAGAGAAAGAGGACAGTTGACCATAGAGCGTGTAATTAATTAGATTTATATCCTTCTAGATGTACATTTAATATCGCTATATGCGTGTATGAATGTAAGACTTTTATACTTTATATATCTGTATGTATTTGTATAGATGCTTCTGTATGTATATAAGCGGCATTCGTGTCAAGACGTTGCCCTGGAAATTTTGAAAAGTCAGAAACTTCTATTCTAACTCCCGAAATATTTGTTAAACCTTTTTTTTTCGATTTGTTTATGTTCTGAAAGTAGTAACATGACAGTTATCAATAAAATGAAGTGAACCGTATTCTTGTGCGTTCAACGCCAAGTCACACCAAGAGATGTTATTGTAGAAACTGGGGAAAACAGAAATAAAATAGGAAAATGGAATTCCTGAAATAAATTACATTGTTTTTCTAGTAAAAAATACAAAAAGCTAATCTTAAAACGTAGAAAATATCTTTTAATAAAATTCATGTTGTAGTGTGCCTACAATTTCGTTTATCTTTGCCATACGAGCACACGTTCAGCACACTACTCGGCCTTTCGCCTATAAATTATAATTATAGCCTTAAATTTCCCAGATATTAATGATGTATGTATAATAAGTAAAACGGAGCAGAACCACAACGTTCGGGCAGAACAAGGAAAATCACCGACTCGCTCATGGTCCATTCAAAGAGAAAAAATACTGATACACCGTCAGCTTGGGATGAAGAGTGTCGGGACGGAAATAATCTATGTTAACTACTAATAGACTATCCCAGTCTCTCAATAAATACTGGAAAACAAAGCTGTAAGGTGGCAATCGACATTTGGTAGACTAAACTAGGTCATTCGTTGGCTACGATGAACAATTCACCTATTGTATGCTTTGTAATACATGTTGTTACTTTATTTTGGCGTTTTGCTTTTCTTTGCAACCCTTACAACTGTTATAAAAAACAATCTTTTATATAATTACACAACAGAAAACCAGATTCCAAATTATTCACAGAAAATATATCTAATACTTTTGTTGATATTGTTATAAGTTTTATTATTACTATTAATACTTCTAATACCGGGACCTTTGGAAATTCCACAGGGGACTAATTCTTATGTAATATATTGATGTTGGCATTCTGTAGATGTTCAGAGTAAATGGAGACACTCTGATATTATTGTAAGCTTTTTTGTTAAAACTGCAAAAGTATTTATCTAAGCTAGCAGGAACGCTCGGTAAAGCCCGGTTGTAAAGTACGCTTAAATACGATATTTTAATTCTTACATATTTCGTATATATTATGATAGAGTTAATGTTATATATTATATAAATAAACTTGCGATTTCAAAAATAAAAAATAGATCCATATGACTTATGTGCATTAGCTTGAATCGAAACCGAAATAAAAATTATGAATATATATATATATATATATATATATATATATATATATTAACTTGAGTTCCTTCAGCAATAATCGAAACCGAAACCAAAACTTATGAAGAATTCCTGATAAAATTATTCATTAAAAAAAATAGATGACTTAAGTTATAGTCGAAACCGAAACCGAAACCTATGAAGAATTCTTGGTAAAATTATTTATGACAAGAAATAGAAGAACGTAACAATAAAAGGACCCGGATGTAAGCGTGACACACAAAAGAACACACACGCTATCGTATTAATATATAGATTATTTATATTATTATCTTGTTATTATATTATCAGTATTATCATTATTTTTGAAGCTACTAGGAAAGCGGACACTAATGTTTTTTACATGTCCCGTGCTTTCACCTAACAATTTAAACAATATCATAATTTCATTTTTACTATTAAAACGAATAAAACAGTTTAATTTTGTGAAAGTGCTTAGTTGGATACTTAATTGGATAACTAACACTTTCATGGTTCTTCGGTACCTTAAACAGATATCTTAGCATTATTCTTATTTTCCTATTATTATTACTTTTATCGTTGTTATTATTATATAATTTTTATAGACACAAACAATACTCTAGAAAGTTCAGACATTGCCTAAATACTGTTAATATAATTAACTGTTATTACCCACACAGTCCACTATCTACGACTACTCTTTCAGAACAACCTGTGGTGTTCCCTGAATTTTGAGTTACAACAAGCTTACTTCGATTTCCAATATACTCTACCTCTTTTGATAACCTTTACAAATGAATTTGCGCTATCGCAACAACTAATTTCTCGTTGACAGCGACCATTGATTTTTACTGGAATTTGGGTGACAAAACGTGCTTTTCGCAATAATCTAGTGGAGGTTTTGTTAGTGCTTTCCTTCCTCGGTCTTTCCATCTTACCTTCTACTATTTTTACGGTGCCAGAAAGACTGGCATCAGTTTTTTTTTTAGAGGGTAAGTAATTTACAATTTTGCAGTATCAGTTTTCTTGGCTGCATCTTTTTGTTACATTATTGGCGCAGTTCCTATATGCCATGCTAGTATTTGTCACTCATATTGATTGGTTTCTGCACTCGAGAGTTTTCCTTAAGATTTCAGTTGATTTCAGCATTAACGTTCGTTTTATAATCTCGGTCTCCCCATTTTGATTTCTCTTAGTCTTTTTTCCAAGTTTTTAGGGATTGTTGCTAGTGCTCCTAAAATTATTGGTATTATATAGATTTTCTTCAGGTTCCATATTCATTTCAATTCTCTGACAAGTTCCTCATATTTCTTTCGTTTTACTGTCTCTGTAGTGTTCACCCCATAGGTTTGCTGGGACGGCAAAATCCACAATTTAGCATTTTTGTCCCTTGTTAATTATTATAACGTCTGGGCTTTTTGATGAGATGGGTATATTTGTTTGTATCTCCATGCGCCATAGGATTTTGTGGTTTTCCTCTTCATGTACTCTTTCTGGTTTTTGTTCAAACTATTTTCTAGTATGTTCGAGATGTTGTCGTCTGGAGAGTTCCCAGTGTTCTGCTTTCTTCATTTATAGCAGGGTCTGTCCTTATATACTTTTGGGGCTATTTTGTTGCATTCACGTATTATGATGTTCACTGTTTCATCTCTTTGCCCACAGAGTTTACATTTACTATTCAATCTATGCCATAGCTATGTCTTTTTACCTGTTTTTATATGTTTCAAAATTTTGTATCGATGTATACTAAATCGTGTGTCCGTATTTTTTCTTTCTTACTTTTTGTTGCTCGGACAGCAGTCCACGAGTGTTAAGGAAGTAGTAGATCTGTTAACTTAGTTGTGCATGTAAAATTTTCTGCACAGTCGGTAAGCAGGTTATTGATTTGTCGTGATTGCTTATTATTATTATTATTATTATTATTATTATTATTATTATTATTATATTTCATCTATTATTTATTTTTATGATTAGTATTCGACAAATAAGAAGCATAAGCTACTCATACTAGTGTTAACTGAAAACCGCTTACTGGTGTACGAAATCGGACTCTAATTTAGTTTAAAATTACTTGCAGCAATACTTAAGTTTTCGTTATTTACATCAAAGGCCTCTTTTGCTTTAAATATTTTAAGTAAACAAAAAATGGTAACACACAAGTAATATAGAGTTTATAATGATAAAGCAGATTAAAAATAAATAAATAAATAAATAAACCGTAAAAATTCGCGGTTTATAAAAATGTATGCAAAATATAATTATTATTATATATTAGTTATGTACAACAATTTCACATATTTCGTTTCTTGCCAATTTTGTTATGTATTTTAAACTAAAACAGAAATCCGGTTTAGTAATCGGACCATTTTTACATCAAATCGAGTTCGAGATAACGATCTCAGAGTTCGACAAGATTCATCTAAAGTAACATAATGTGAATAGTATAGTGAATAATCAAAGAGTACTTTCTATCAATCCTCATCTAAAAAAATTCGAAACATGATGGGAAGCTTTTTTGACAGAAAAATAAACAAATTAAACAATCTGGATAATACATCAAACGGGATATAAAAATGTTCACTTTTTTAAAAGAGGTCAATCATGCAAAAGGTCATGCAAAAAAGGGTTCATGTTCACTGATAAATTCGCTGTATGTTTACAAAACGCTTACTGATCTACTAATGTTCCCTCTACTAAACCAGACCCCTTATTTTCGTTTTAGATCGCTGTCAGCGATGTTAAGTGTTATCTTTAATGACACGCAAAGGTTTCTTTGCTTTAAATATTTTTTAATCATCAAGGAATGTTTACACACAAGTAATATATAATAATAAAATAGATTACAAAATTTAACATTAAATTATTAGCAGTTTTAATTTTATTTTATGGAAAATATAATAAAATATTACTTAATTGTGTACAAAAGTTTCACTTATTTTATTTCTTGCCAATTTTATCATGTATTTTAAACTTAAACAGGAAGTTCGGTTTGGTAATCAGACAATTTTTACATCAAACAATAACAGCCTAAAAATACCAGTGGCCATCAGTACCCGCCCCTGCCATGAGGTAACAGCAACCACTTAAAGAAATCAATGAAACAATGGCCGACGGTGTCCGCCACTGGATGACAGTGCTCGATATTTGAACACAAGCCATTTAACAGTCGATGCATGTCCCTCTCAAGAAGTAACAGTAATGACAGTCGATTCCATTTAAGAGCAGTCCAATGGGGCCCAGCAATGGTTATGGTCGATATTGCAGACGAAGTCAGTGCCTGCTACTAAACGCAAATAATCACCCTAATTTCATTTTGGATCAGTCCAATGAAGGCAAATACTGCTCATAGTCGCCAGTCAGAGACATTGTACGCCGAAAATGTAAAGTCAGCCAAGATCCACCAGTAAACGCTAGTAAACGCCTCAATACAACATAAACTGCTAGTGACCATCACAATGAATCGGTAAAAAGAACTTATGTGAAAATGTCACTAATAATTAAATGAGAAAAATGGCACAAGTGCAAAATATAGATGAAAATCTCAGAATAACTTTATCAAAATCTTGGATAATACAGAAACATTAAAGTGTTTGCCGAATTCGAAAAAATGATGTCTATATTTAAAAGCATATTAGATTAAATCCTAACACTTTAAAAATAGTTGGCTAGACGATTTTAGGATTACAGTCGGAATCGGAATCGAGAAGCTATAACAGAATTCGTAATCGTATCCGAGTAAGGAAAACTATTGGAATCGTCCCATCGCTAATACGTGCGTACATGCATACATACACACACTGATATATATATACACATACACAAACACACACACAGACACATATATATATACATATATATATATGCATAAATTCATATTTTAATCTAAATTGAATGTCACTGTTAAATGACCTATAACTTATTTGATTCGACTTATATTCCTCTATAATTTTAGCAGTTCATATTTGACTTTTAATTGAAGCATTCTAGGGTTCACGTCAATTCAAAAAAATGTCAAATAGAGAAGGCAAAAAGAAACTCCGCAGCAACAAATGAGCTTAAAACCAGCTTAAAATATCCTCCTGTTAGGTAACAAAGCATCTCTAATCGTAATTTTTTTGTCCCAGGTTATGCAACGTAGCATTTAGTCTATATACCTCGACTTTCTTTTAGTGATCGTCAGGAGCCCATTAATTTCGACTTTTCTGGTTTATCCAATCGAGAAATCGGCCGAAAATTAAAATGTGATGAGAAAACAGTAAGAATGACTGTGCACAAGCAAAAAAAAAACACAGTATTCGTGATACCCTTAAATCTGTCCGTCCTAGAGTTATTTATTACAAGGAAGATAATGCTATCAACATCTGAAGCCTCAGAAACGAATTTTAAGTGGCTAAGTAAATTCAACAACAGTGTAATCTTGGTATGATTGAAAGAATTTAATTTGTGAATCTGTGTTGAAGGACGCAAGCCTATGATTTCTGTAATGAACAGAAAGCGCCGTCTGGACTTCGTCAGATGCAATGACGATCATGACTCTTCATATTGGTCGAAAGTGATTTTTAGCGATGAAATCAAGTTCAATAGGCTAGGCAGTGATCTTAGGCAGTACATCCACCGAAGGAGGGACGGAGAATTTAAACCTAGCTGCACAATTTCAAGGCTGCAAGGTGGTGGAGGTTCAGTTTTGGTGTGGAGTATTATTAGTCTCAATATCTAAGGCCTACAGTTCGCTTGTAAGTTCAAATTTATTCGACCAAGTACATTAATATGTTGACAGCATTTTCTACGCTTCTTTGGCCGGAATTTGGATGATATCCCCATTTTCATGCAAGATAATGGTCCCATTCACAAAGCTGGCGATGTCAAGATGTTCCTTGAATAGCAGGATATTGCGTGTTTGAATTGGTCTAAACAATCTCCAGACCTTAATCCTATCAAAAACGTATGGCATTACATCAAGCAACAGCTATGAAATGATAAAGTCTCAAATTTGGAAGAACTTTGGACAAAAATTAAAGATAAATGAGATGTCCTTTCACCGGAGTATTCCCGCAGACTAATTCAAGGAATTCCCAAAAGATTGCAGGCTGTCAAATTGCAGAATGGCTATGCTACTAGATATTAACTTGTTCATTGTGTTTCTGTCGTATTTGTGTTGCATTAATGTCCTAAAGTTACATTTAAATAACAATTTTCCATTGTGCCAAGTTTCTTTTTGCTTTCTTGACGTGAATTATTTTAAATTGACGTGAACACTGGAATATTTCAATTAAAAGTCAAATATGTACAGGTAAAATTATAGAAGAATAAAGAGCGAATCAAATGAGATGGAAATTGTTTAAACGGTTATATTCAATTTAGCTTATATTAGCGGTTAAAAATGACAATTCTGGACTTTCTTTTTGGTGCCACTGTATATATTTATTTAGAATTCAATTTCAACGTTGATTGCTCCCTTCCCGGTTGCTTTCCCGTAGTTTCTACTCCGATGTTCGTTTTGATTTCTGTGTGTATTAACAAAAGAATTATATGCAATATAACGTATCTCATGATTCTTTTGAAAACTATATTCACCATCTCGCTATATATTACTACCACCGGTCAGAAATAGTTGGTGCACAAAAAATTTCAGTTTGGTCGGAAATACTTGGTGCATACAAGTTTCAAGTTTTATAAGGCAGTACTTTTAAAAGGAAATACAGGTTAACCAAATAATTATACTTAATTAAATTGACAATTGATTGTACGTACATTCTTACAATGTATGATTAAATAAATATACAAAAAATAATGCAAAAAGCTAAAACATCTATTTATTCAATTGTGTTAATTTACTTTTCAATTCTTCTGATATTAAAATTGAAGTGGGAAGTTTTCCTTTTCTTTCTAGCTGTGCTTTTGACATATGCTGAAGCCTGTAATTGTTGCCACCATCAGCCGAAATTATTTGTTCCATTGTCTCCTGCAATGTCATGAAAATGTTGTTCAACTTTGATTTTTCTAATTCTTGAAAGCTGGTTTCAACTGCTTCAATTAATTCATCAATATTCTTTGGAACCTTTTGGTATTGAATGGATTGGATTGTATTGAAGTAACCTAGGTCAAGCACATTCACATCCGGGCGGTTTGCAGGCTAGTTAACCAGTTCAATGTTCAGCCCTAATCTCTCCGATTCTTGTTTGAACACCGGGTCCGTTGGATGTACGCGTGGCTTAGCATTGTCTTGTTGAATTATGATTCGTTGTGCAATGGATCCACTTTGCCATTTGTTCCGTGTGGAAACAAGGACCTTTCCAACAAGGAATTCACGAATCTGAATTTTCGTGATTGTATCCATGACTTTAGTTACCGTTGTTCCAGCAGGTCTGTTTCTGCTGTTACGGTTAGCCGCCTCTTGTTTGACAAATGGCCAAATTCCAATCTTCCCGTCAAAGTAACATTTGCGATGTGGATCCCAACGGGGTCGAGCAACGGCAGCAAGAAACATTACCTTTGTAATGAAACGCTTGCTTTTAGTGGTTCTTAAAGGGTCATGTTCGTCTTTGCCTGAATAAAATTTCCTTGCATTTTGCGTCATGTAAAACAATTTCTCATCAATATGTATGACATTAAACATTTCTCTAAAAGTTCTTCGATTTAAATCCAACTGCGAACGGCAAAAATCAACGCGACATTTCATGTTTTCTATCGTAAGAAGCGGTTTTACAGCATTTGAATGTGCCTGAATTTCGCTATCTTTCATCCTTGCAATCAATGTTGTCTTAGGTATTCCAGATGCTTGAGCAATAGACCTCAAAATGGTTCTTTTTCTCAAGGGAATGGTGTTTATTTTTCCCAACTGTGAACTATAGTCCTTCTTTTTTCGGTCACAGAGAAACTTACGGCTCAAAGAATCCATTGGCACCGATATATCGTACGAACTGTCTAGTGGTTGTGACCAAATTCTGCCTACAGTATTTCTTCCTGTACCGAATTTTGTGGCAACATCTTTGATTGCACCTTGTTCTATGATGTGCCTTTTTGTAGCAACGCTTGCAGAACTGCTGTCCATCTTAAATTCGTTATGACTTCTGTTTTTACCTTCCACATTGGCATCAACTATATTTTCCATATTTATATAGCCACTGCGGGTATTTTTTAAAAATAGATTATATAAAAGTCAACAAAGTAATGTGCATAGATTAGGACTTTTAGAACAAAAACTGTTCTTTTTCAATGAAGCACGCTCTAACGTACTACCAGTTACCCCCTTAAAACATTGAAATGCTGCGTGACAAAACCTTAAACGCGGACAGTTTTAATTCTGCACCAACTATTTCCGACCGGGGGTAGTATTAGATCATTTGCTTCTTCCATGTAATGATATTACAATATCAGATGAGAACGCAAAGGACAATCATTAAACGTTAAAATTTCAAAAGTGTGTTAACAAATAATAAATACGAAAAACTAATTTCTGATTCAAATAAATGTGCTTAATTTGAGTGTCCAACAATTGCTACGTTTAAATATGCATTGATAATTCTTTTGTGTTTCGTTTGAATCAATTCATATTTGTACTTCGTAAAATGTCTATGAATAAACCAAGAGTCATCTCATGTCACGAATTGCCTGCTGACATGTGTTTTTGCTTCGCTTTCGTGATCATTTGATTGTTTTATGGGTGTGGAACGTTGTTCTCATCGGACTATAGTATGATATAATTATATCCGACATGATTAACTATTATGTGGCTTGACGACGCATTTGTTTTTTGCTAACCATAATTACATATACACATTCGCCATCACGACTTTAGTTGGATGCATGTTATTAAATCAACGGCGAGAAAACATTTTTGATTGCATTCGGAAGATGTGTGAATGTTTTTTGCTCAAACATGACTGTCGTTGAAAGTGAGAAAACTTGCTATGTTGTTATTAGTGTTTTTGCATTTAATCCTTGCTTCTGGAAAAACAATGTTTGTCTCTTTATTCACACTTGTTTTTTTTTTTTTCATTTAACTGATTATAAGCTTTTAAACGTTATTTTCTCAATGCACGTAATTCATTATATCCGAACGTTTATCTATGACTGTTCGAAAGGGTATATTATTTTACTGTAACATTTAGTTAAATAAACAACTTTGCTCAATCAATCGTATATAATGAATCGTTTACAGATGGCGTTGTGTTTCAGTATTAATAATCCCAGAGTCATTATTTGCAAACGACACAAACGTGCAACATATATATATATATATATATATATATATATATATATATATATATATATATATATATATATATATATATATATATATTAGTGTATTTTGGCAGCATTCCTTCAGGCAAACATTATTAAAAACAACAGAGATACCTTGCTTAATGATTCTTTTTTTCACTTTTTCGATCTTTCGTAAGATTTTTTTAACTTCAAGATGGAAGGTATTTACAAATGTTCCATGGTTCACACGAGCGCTTTCAATCCTTTCTTGAATCATCATCAGGTAGAGATAAAATATTAAAAATACCTTCCATCTTGAAGTTAAAAAAAATCTTACGAAAGATCGAAAAAATGAGAAAAAGAATTATAAAGCAAGGTATCTCTGTTGTTCTTAATAATGTTTGCCTGAATATATATATATATATATATATATATATATATATATATATATATATATATATATATGAATGGAAATGTATAAAAAAGAATACGAAAAGTATAAAAGCTTATAACTTTTCTTTATTCATTTTCAATTGGTGACGTGCAGGAATACAAAATAATATTATGAAAAAAAATTAAAAAGCTTTTTTACAGGTACATATTTTCGACCGATCCTTCAGTCTTCATCAGTATAGTGAAAGTATGAGTATACACGTGGAAAAGGGGAATGGAAAAGGAAGGAAGGAAGGAGGAGGAGGAGGATGAGGAGGAGGAGGTATAGGCAATGAGAAAGTGCCACGTCAGTTTTAAATATATACACATATAAGTACGCACATACACACATGCATACAGTACATATACACATAAAAACGAACAATCAAAAATTAAACAGTAAATAAAATTGAAAAAACGCGCCTATATATATATATATATATATATATATATATATATATATATATATATATATTGTTTCTAAAATATAATATAATAGAGTCAGCCACTCTGACGAGTCGTAGAAGACGAAACCCGTGTCAGTGGATAATTATATTTTAAAAACAATATATATGCCGCTCCCCATATGGATGTACCAAATTGGTTAAAGGGAAAATTATTCCCTACTCGCATTTAGGTAAAAATGCACTTTCGTAAATAATTGAGTTCATTCAAAGCGTATCGCAAAAAACAAATAACACACACACACACACAAATATATATATATATATATATATATATATATATATATATATATATATATATATATATATATATATATATATCTTCGGTAGAGCACTCTCGTAAATTATCTTACTCGCTACTTAATTTAGCTGAAATAATGCGAAGCTCGCGGTTTGTTTACAAACAAACGTTTGAGCCCTCTACGAGTGGCGGACGGATGTTTATTTAAATAGACGTTCGGACAGTTTAATTTCGGCCACCGATTCCGTAGTCAGGGGGTAGGACTGCCGACTGTCATCACGACGGTTCTAGGTTCGATCCTCGGCTTGGGAGAGGTGTTAGTCTAGCGGCACTGATGAGTTGTGAAACAACGAAACAGGTCTGTATGTCGATGACTAAAATATATTTTATATATATATATATACAAGTTAGAAAAGCATTTCATCCAAGGCATGAAAAATAAAGATACAAGATTCAATTTGAAATTTATTTATCTTCAAAGTGCACTTTTATAAATTTTACAAAGTAATGTATAAAAATTTAATTTAAATTGAATCAAAAAATTACCTTGGATTTATTTTATGTAATGTACATTCTGTTGCACTTTAAAAAAAAAACATTGAAAATTTTATATCTATATCATTATTATAATGTTTTTCCAAGGAAATTTTTTGATTCAATTTAAATTAAATTTTTATACCTTACTTTGTAAAATTTATAAAAGTGCACTTTGAAGATGAATAAATTTCAAATTGAATCTTTTACCTTTATTTTTAAAGCCTATAGTAAAAACATGTTGTTTAGCAATTTTCATGCCTTGGATGAAATGCTTTTCTAACTTGTATCTTATCTTTTTAAGATTATATTTTAAAACTCTCCTTCTCTCTATTTCAGTTCGTATTTCTCCTCAAACCACTACTCATTTTTGCAACCCCCTCTTTGTATTATTATAAGGCTGAATATTCTCTCTGTGTCAGGTTGTATTTCTCCTCACACCACAACTGATTTTTTTTTTTGCGACTCCCTCTTTGTAATACAGGTCTGAATAATGAGAAAATCTGAATTTGTTTTAATAAAAACTTTAAAATAACTTTTTTAGATTAAAATTTTTTAAACTTCTTTCAGAATAGAAAATCTTTAAAATTTAGTAAGGAACATATTTCATATAGGTTTCATTAGCAAATATTCAGTACATAACGAGAAAAATACAGATGAAAATTTCTAAAGGACTGTATAAATGGTTACGGTCAATAGTAGTCCTCGGCAGCGAAAGTCTTTTTTATTGTTATTCTATTATTATTATTATTATTATTATTATTATTATTATTTAAATCATTTTGTGTCCTGCTCGTTCGCGCGAGGACTAATATATGGGGGTATATAACACAACACTACAAATATGCAATATATATAAATATATAAATATATATATATATATATATATATATATATATATTCATTTATTTAAATACTACAAGGATAATATTTTCCAGGAGTGAAGCAAAAACTGAAGTTTGGACAAGGTTAATGTTCAATACCAAAGTAGGGTGTGATGTATGTTTTATTTTTATTTTTGTTTTACTGGACTTTTTACTTGGTTAAAGAAAAAAAAACGGTGATTTTACAACTTACATTTGGTTAGGGTGAAGGGTTAAGCAGATAATTAGACATCAAAAATTAAATACGCCCATTAAAGCTTACATGACAATTAAAAATAAAATTATTATTTGTTTATTGTGTGACATTAATAAAAGCTCGGATAAATTCTTCAAATGTTATTTTTAAGTTTTTCTTACTTCAAACTGATATAATTTATTGCACAGTAAATAAAATTGAATTAAAAGAAAAAAACATTTGGATGGTTGTACATCTATATAACTGCGCTATTTTGTTTTAGTATTTACAAGTTAAATTTAATTTTTATGGTATTTTTTAGTAAATTGTTAAATGAAAGTAAAACATAATTACAAAACACCTTCCCATTCTCCATGTTAAGAATGACTTTCTAAATAACGATTTCAGTGCGGTAACATAGATGCATCCTTTTTATTCCGAATTATTTACTGAAGAACCAAATTTTATGGAATACTATTTTAATTCGTAGTGATGGACTTTGTTTTTTTTTCTTTTCTACCTATTTCGTGGTGATATGAATTACTGCACAGTAAAATCATTAAAGTAACACAAAAATCTTGTTCTTATTTCGACTTATTTAATAATGATTGCCTTCTTACATGTCATGTTGTAATTAGTACAAATTTCAGAACATTTCAGGTGAAAACACTATTACCTACGTAAGTGTTATGTCGAAATATGTGAAATCATAGAGTAATTTTGTTGATTAAGTACTTTTTAATTTACGCATTTCAGGTGAAAACATAATTACCTACTTACATGTCATGTTGAAATAAACAAAATCATAAGGTGCTTTTGTTGATTAGAGTTCTTTTAAACCTGCGCATTTCAAGTGAAAACTATATTATTTACTTACATGCCATGTTGAAATTATTACAACGTTTTCTGTAAATACGGAAAACCAGACCTATTCCTTACACACACATGTATTCCAAGATGTTCTGAAATAGTAAACAACTTGGGGTCATCAAAACTTACATAAAATCAACCTGGCTTAATATCACGTGTGTATTATGCACGTCTTGCTGAACTTTTGAAAGATAATAAAGACAGACATGTTCTGGGAATTCTATTTGCGGATCTAGATCTTCGTGATTAAGTTAAGTCTTTAAACCTCAATTTAATTGTTTGATTATGTGATGAGATGTTTTTTACTGATGTGTGTGTTTTACCATGGAATTTTCACGAGTTCTGCTAGTTCGTAATAGAAGTAGTAGTAGTAAGAATGTGACGAATACTTTTAAAGTGTTGATATTATGTTTATTAGTCTTACTGTTTTTGTTAGATTTTATTATTATTATTATTAGTAGTAGTAATAGTAGTAGTTGTAGTAGTAGTTGTAGTAGTAACTGTATTATTGTTGCCACGCAGATGGTTAGGATTTTTATCATTACCATTAATATTAGTGGTAAATTGTAAAAAAAATTCTAAGTTTTTTAGGATGCTCAAAATTTATCACCAAAACGTACATTTTATTTTTATTCGAAAATGTTCACCTATAATAACAATGTTGCTTAATCTGTCATATTTGGACGTCTTCCTAAATGCCTTACTATTTCTAATATTGTACTACGGTGAGGTTTTGCACATTTTAATAACATGTATTAGTATTTTAAAATGCTAATACATGTTGTCTGTCGTAATTCAGTTTTACATCATTGAACGCACTAATTAGATCGGGACACAGTTATTTTTTCGTATACTTCTCAAAAGTCCTGTCTCTCATTTTCTCCATCTCCCTTTCTCATGACAAATCATTTCCAAACAATTTTATTTAATGCAGTTTGATAAGTTCAGATAGCTTCAAAATTCATGACTAAAATGCGCGAGTGGACGTCAATTGAAAATAAGTATCAAAAATCTATAATGTACGTCAAACTAATGAAAAGGAGCGGTAATACCTTTATGATTTTGACTTTCTATACTACAGTTTGCACTAAGAAACTATGCATTGACATTATACCAAGATAACATCCGAAATACCAAAAGCCTTGCTTTTCTTTAAATTTCTAGTTGATGGTTTAGATCAAAGCAATGGGCTTATACTCTGCCGGTCAACACTAATCAGCAAATAATTCAGTAGTTCAGGGACGAGTTAGAATTTTGGTTGTTGTTATACTTTCCCGAGTTAAGCTAAGACACGGGTCAACTAGCGTTAAAATAAAATTCACTCAAAAATGTAGTGTTTTTTCTCTAAAACACTTAAAGAAACAAAAACAAAAATAGATGTTTAATGTCTGAAACTCTAATATTGTTAAACTAATATACTTAAGAAGTGAAAAAAAGAAATGTTTAATGTCTGAAACTCTAATATTATTAAACTAATATAATTAAGAAGTGAAAAAAAGAAATTCTTAATGTCTGAAACTCTAATATTATTAAACTAATATACTTAAGAAGTGAAAAAAAGAAATGTGTAATGTCTGACACTCATATATTATTAAACTACTATAATTTAGAAGTGAAAAAAAAAGAAATTTTTAATGTCTGAAACTCTAATATTATTAAAATAATATAATTAAGAAGTGAAAAAAGACTTTTTTTTATGCCTGAAACTCTAATATTATAAAACTAATATAATTAAGAAGTGAACAAAAGACATCTTTAATGTCTGAAACTCTAATATTATTAAAATAATATAATTAAGAAGGGACAAAAAGAAATTTTTAATGTCTGAAACTGTAATATTATAAAAATAATATAATTAAGAAGGGACAAAAAGAAATTTTTAATGTCTGAAACTGTAATATTATAAAAATAATATAATTAAGAAGGGACAAAAAGAAATTTTTAATGTCTGAAACTGTAATATTATTAAAATAATATAATTAAGAAGGGACAAAAAGAAATTTTTAATGTCTGAAACTGTAATATTATAAAAATAATATAATTAAGAAGGGACAAAAAGAAATTTTTAATGTCTGAAACTGTAATATTATAAAAATAATATAATTAAGAAGGGACAAAAAGAAATTTTTAATGTCTGAAACTGTAATATTATTAAAATAATATAATTAAGAAGGGACAAAAAGAAATTTTTAATGTCTGAAACTGTAATATTATAAAAATAATTAAATTATTAAGTGAAAAAAAGAAATGTGTAATGTGTAATGTCTGACACTCATATATTATTAAACTACTATAATTTAGAAGTGAAAAAAAAGAAATTTTTAATGTCTGAAACTCAAATATTATAAAAATAATATAATTAAGACGGGACAAAAAGAAATGTTTAATGTCTGAAACTCTGATATTATAAAAATAATATAATTAAGAAGTTAAAAAATACATTTTTAATGTCTGAAACTCTAATATTATTAAAAGTATATATAAATTAGGACACCAAAGCAAACTTTTATTTACAATATACAAAACCCCCAATTACAAATGATTATATATGGAAAATTTGTTCAAATGTTTCTTCCTAAAGTACATTAATGAAAATTGCTTTTAAGTGTTGAAAGTAAGTGTATAAATAGTACGAACACAAAGTACAAAATGTTTTTCAAATATATTTTTGTGTCAAACCAATGATTCTATTCTTTAATTGCACAGTAAATCAAGATTTGTGGATGATTCTAGAATAAATGTCTAAAGGCATCGTTTTTCGCTGTTACAGAAAATGAAAAATAAAACCTCGGCCGATGCGTTTATTTAGATCCGTTTTAATTCTTGATTCGCTACGATGTTTTATTAGTCTTTTCTTAAATATTTTGTCTATTTTTAAACAACAAAGAGAGCAGAGAGAAAATATGCAATATGTTTCTGCTCTGTTGTTATTGATCATCATTCATCTGTTATATAAATGGAGTCTTAGAGAGGGATGTTGTTGTAAGAGAGATTGTTTATTAAGAGGGATGTTGTTGTGAGAGATATTTGTTGCGTTCCGTGTTCGTGATATGACGATTCATATATATTTAAATTTTTCATTCTTAGAAGTGTAGATATGAGATGTAGAGTTCACATTGTACATATGTAAGATGAGTATGTAAGACATTTTATAACATCGATATATAGACATATAATAACAATTTTCACTTTACCGTTTGGTAGAATTACAACACAAAGACGACGTTTATAAAAACACATGATGAGTTTATTTCTTCTCACGACCGACCGTGGTTTTCTCATCAAGAATTCAAAGCTTCATTCTAAGTTTCAAAAGTGACCGTCTCGCTTCTAGACGTTCGAATATCCATGTCTGAACTGTCGTCTGTCGTCCTCAGACTCTCTCTGACTCTCCCCCAGTTTCTCCTCCAGTTTCTCTCAAATTTCTAACTATATCTAGAACTTCCCATTTTCCATGACGTCATACACATGTTAAAACATGTGTCTTCTTTCACGTGTTCTGGACATGCGTGTCCAAAACTTTTTCCTTTGTTTACAAAAGGAATTTTTAACTATATTTCCAATATATTAAAAACATGTTTATTAAATTATCTTGTATGGTTGCATTCCTCAATTGAATTTTTCATAACAGAATTGACAACGCACATTCTTTTCTTGAAACTATTTTATCTCTAAGCTAAACAATGGTTTGTTTTACATTCCATTTTCTAATTCTCTCTCGTAATCTATTTCTAAACCTAATTTACGAGGTTCGATTTCATTTTCATTTCAACTAAATCTCTCTATTTTTATACTTGCATGAAAAGGGGCAGCCCTTATCATGTAACACATCATGATGATTTTGTTGGTATTTGTTACTATTAAAAATTCCTTCTATAAATATATTAGTTAATTACGGGAGAGATTACGTGAAGGTTGCCAACATTCCGAAGTGAAACTGATTTTGTGGAACGAACATGATTCGAACTTGATAAATCCAGGTTGTCAGTCTGTATCTTAAACCACCCTCACCTCCTAGCTGTTGCTGCTGCTGATGATAAAGCAGATGAACAGTCAGAATGCATGGAAACTTATGCATTTAATAGAGATGCATTACTTAGAAATAAGTATATTATTTAGAAAAGTTATGATATATATAATAATTCCAAGATGCTGAATGATGTCACCACCGTTCATTGGTAGGCAACGGATGACCCCATTATGCCATCTGTATCTTAGAGTGTTGTGTGATATCTTCATTACAATCCTCTTCCTTATATCCCCCTCACCTCATACTACTACCGGAGTAAAACGTGCTTTCACTGTGAACGTGGGTAGCGTTCGTCATTAAAAAACAATTTTGTTCTATAATCTTTAAGTTTTATGCCTAATCGTTAACTGGATAAAATTTCACAAACCTTGCAACGTCATTGTCATTGTAAACACATACAGACGGCACACACACACACACACTCATATATATATATATATATATATATATATATATATATATATATATATATATATATATGAACATGTATATAAATGTAAATAATCTGTGAACATTTTAATCAAATTCCTAAAAGGGAATATCATAGCATTACATTCGATGACTTTTTAATAAGAGAAAATATGTATCTTAGAAAAGCAATTGTGAATAAGTAATAAGCTTTTATTTCATATGCAAAAAAATATGTCAAATAAAAATAGCGTGAAAGATAAAGTTAATAAACTGAGAATGATTTTCCATGATCCAACATATTCTATTCAAAAAGATTATTTGCAGTTCGTTTCATCATTAAAATGTTGCCACTAATCAAGTCCATTCAGCCTATTTCATGTAGGAAATTAGCTTAATCTGATGCCTTCTCTCGAATTTGTGACCAAAATACTAACCTTACATTAGAGTGTATGACAAAATCTAGTTCATATTTATTATATAGTAAATAAGATACTGTTTTAAAATGCATCACGCAATCACAATGTACGATGAAATTGTAATAAATGTGATTACGTTTGTACCTTAACCATAGCGATAGTGCATGGTCTACCTTTCTAATTCTTCTTCTATTTTATGTATGAAACGACTAATAATTTTATCAAATAAATATTGTTGTTTTCTAAGACGTGCAGAAATCAACTAAAGAGAAATGTCAGTTATACAACCAACAAAGGCATGAACCCACAATTTCAACCCAATTATTATCATAAAAACTATCTTCATTTAATTTTGTGTAATTCGTTCCAGCATTTAACAGCCAACAAACAAAAGACAATAAAATAAAATAAATAAAATGCAGAGCAGCAGAAATGGAAGATAAAATTAATTTTAAAACAGAAACCCATCTATTAATAATATGTTCTCATATTTTTTCAGGTAAAATCCGTCAAACATTTCGGGCGTTTCATTTTCATATAAAATATCAATTTTATTATTGAAGTATTCTCACGGCACTAGATTCAAAATTGCACCGAATGTTTAGACACAGTTCAATTAAGACCAGTTGCTAGTCTACCAGAAATGTAGCAGAGTTCGTAATTAAAATTATTTGCATAATCGAATGTAATTAAAGTTTGTCCATTCGACACTCTGAGTCGCTTAATATTGAACTATTTAAACAAATATTTAAATGAAGTGTATTTCCACTTCTATTAAATACATTTTTAGATGTGATATCAGATGTCAAGATGTCTTTAATGTTTGAGGAGGAATTAATTGTGGATAGTAAGGCAGACAAAAATGTATACAAAAAAGAAAACGCTGGCAACGTAAATTAAAGATATTTAATGATTAGTAGAAAAAGAAAAGGAAAATTAAACAGAAACATATTTTTGTATAATAGTTGTATCAACACTTTTTTTTAATTTAAGTTTTTATTTTATCAGTTTTAAACTTTAACAGAATTTATGAAGGTTTTTATCTTTCTAGATTTTCTTCTTTTCTTTTCTTTTTACAGAATTTTGCAGACAGTAATATTCAGTACGTAAATGTAAACTTTATGAAGAGTTTAGTGTTTTTTAAAAGTTTTATTTAAATGGTTGGTTTCAATCTTTAATTCATTTTCTGCACATTAAATCTTTAGATATCTTTTAATAATTAGAAGTTCATAGTATCAACTCCGGCGTCCCTCAGAGTTTCATTCTGGGCTCAACTCTCTTCCAGGTCTTTCATATCTACCAAATCACATTTTTAAATCATTTTTAGACATTTATGCATCAGTGGCAACACTTCAAAGGTCTGTAATGATGAAAATCTTTTTTGTTCTCTCTCTTCTGACCTTGAGCACATGATGCATTGGGGCAAAGGATGGCTAGTCAATTATAATACTCCTAAAACCAAGTTTCTCTTTTACCATCATTAACGCTCTCACCTGGCCTCAATTGAAGTGAAAAGCTCCCATCTTGGGGAACCATCATATTTTGACAAGCTTCTGGGACTGACCTTCCTGCTGATCTGAACGGGAATGCATACATCAAATCTGTTGCAAAGGTCGCTGGTAAAATGAAGAAAATCATTCTACGATTCCAGAATTGCCGATGCAATCTTCTATCTCTATAAGAACTAAGTACGGCCTTAGATAGTGTACTGTTGCCACATCTAGGGAGGAGCTGCTCCGAGCATAATCTCCTGCCTCGAAAGGGCACGAAACCGACTTCGATACCTGGTGAGTCATGCCCTTTTCTCCTCTCTGCAGTCTTCGTCTCATAGAAGAGACGTCTTATCTATTGTTATTTTCATGACATGTGTTCTTCACTCTCTGGTTATCCCCCCCCCATAATTTCACATGAACATATTATTTATACGTATTTTGTATGTAATTTTTTTGGTAAGAAGACATTCTGGTTAAGTTTCTTTGATTGTGACGAATTAGATAAAAAATATTTATGCAGAAATTTAATGTTGACGTACATTATACTAAAATGTGTTCGTAATATTTGGAGTATCCGAACTATTGTTCTAATCTAGGATGCTATCCTCACAAGACTTCGGTCGACTTATTCTCCGACCTTCATACCAAGAAAACAATAAAGATTTTTAATCGGTCTATTGCCAAATAGACCGATGCAAATACAGGGTTTGAAAACTTGTGCGAATGACATCAAGGATGAGAACAGTAGTTTACAAGTCCCAAGTAATCCTTTTGATTCTCATCTAAAAAAAACTCGAACAAAAGCAAAATATGTCAATCAAGCAAATTTCAAAATAAGTTTTTTTAGTACGAAAAAAATCGAACCAATTCACTATAATTTAGTTTTAAAAAGAAAGTTTAGAGAAGAAAAGAAGAAAATTCGAAATAGATGTGACGCAAATTAGATTGTTCTTTGTTTCGAGTTGCATTTGACTAAGTAAGTGCATCTGATAATAAACGTGTAAATGCAAAACTTTAATACCAACGTCAAGAAATTTTATTGCTTTAAACGAAATAAACTACGTAAAAAAATTTAAGGTGCCTAAACATTGTTGCACTGGTTGCGACATGGATGTTAAAATTTCAGCGTGTAAAGATAAATAGACAAAACCATCACATCAGATATCGATGCGTTTATATAAAATATATGTAATGTACGTAATTATGAAACAGGGGGGGAGGGAGTAGAAAGGGAGATGGGAAAGAGGTGAAGAAAGCCAAAGTTGCAGGTGGCAAATTTTTGGAATTTCATTTCGATTCGTTCCTTCAGTTTCAACTGATCTCGCTAAGGTTAATGCAATCCTTTTACAACGAAATACTTAATAAGATTTTATGTTAACCATATCCGGAAATGAAAAATACGAAATAAAGAAAAAATTAGCCGATAATTCTTTTTATTACTTTTGACAAAGTGTGTCATTGAATAAGAGAAATTGTCTTTTAGTACATTATATATGAACAAAAATAAAAAAGAAAAGCAAGAAAACAATTTATAGGAGAAAGATAATTTAGTTGATACCTTATCAACTGCAAAGGATTTCCTGTATTGAAAACTGGCAAAAGAATGTGAGTATGATCGTAAGAGGATCAATGCGCACAGTTTATACGGTGCCATGCGTCTGCTCGTTTGATGGCCGGTAGATTAGGTGGACAGTGCTCAGAACCTCTGGTCGACAAAGCAGACCACTAGCATTAATCGGATGCTAAAATGAGGATACGACAACGGCAAGAATTCTACACGGGAAATGTAGCAAAAAATGGGATTGATTCTGAGTAGGAATGGAGAATAATTGTCCCCAGATTCGCTTTATAGGTATATCGATACAGGATTTTTCGCTCTACCGTAATTAAGAAAACCCTAACAAATTAATATGGACTGAGATCAATTTAAAATTGAACATGCAGAATTGGCAATTTCCTAATTGCCTTTACTTTATAAATATAAAAACAATTTACGTAATATATTTGGGTGACCCATTTATGAATCACATACTCATAGTCTGAGAAATGAATGTTACCACTTAGCGTAAGGTAATATTCTTTAGAATAAAATCCTGTCGATTACTAGTATCGTAGAATGTTACCAAATGAATGCAATTCATTTAAATACTATATGACTTCTTCTATTTGCCTTTTTTGTTCATTAGTTATGGCACACTGATAAATCGGAAACGACATAACGGTCGGCGGTGTATGACTATATATATATATATATATATATATATTATTATTATTATTAGTAGTAGTAGTAGTAGTAGTAGTAGTATTGTTTAGTTATTTAAACAAAAACAAAAAACACAATGTGTCTATCAAAGAGTGCTCAATGTTTAGAGAGAGCAATATGAATATATAAATTATACTAGCTGAACCTACTCGGTATTATCCGGGTTATCTAATATTTGATTGGGGTTGTGGGACGAAATATGTTACAATTTACAACTAAAACACAAATGATAAGCAATAGATTCAGAAATCTGATTAAAACAAAAATAATTCACATTACTGAAGTAGGAATTAAGAAAGAATATATATTAAAGAAAAATATATCATTTTATATATTTAAAATACAAAGTTTATTTGCTATTTTGTCTAATATAAAAATCAAGGAACAAAAAACAACTCTTATTTAGTACTTGCATTCAATAATAAAATTTATTACAAGTGTTATATAATTTACTGAGCTTAACATGCTCATTGGCAAGAGCTTTGGTTTGAACGTCGGCACAATGGTGAATATTTTTATGAAAGCATTGCCATGAAAGAATAATTATGAATGAAAAAATAGTAAATAATTATATATATGTATTCATTTATCTGATGTGATGGTTTTTTTATTTGTAACCATGTTCTGTGGCGAAAAATTTAGCCAAGCGAATGTTACGTTAGTTTTAAAGCGGATATAATTTAAACTGCATAGTATTAATACTTCTTCGCTATAAAAATATCGGTCAGTATAAATATAAAAATCGAGAAAATGGACTGGAATTAAAATAGATTATTCTTGAAAAAATGATAAAAATTGATCAAGTATTATTTTTTACCAAAACAGACTTAAGTATTTAGTTAAACTAATCCTACACAAACTCCGAAAATCTTACTGCTAATTTATATATATATTTGAAAATTGAAAATACATCGATCTTCCACCCTCAGAAAAAAGACAAAACCACTAGCAACCTAATATGTAGGCAAAGCCAAGCACTCGAAAACATCCGTAATAATAACGATATAATTATAAAGTACTGTAGTAATCATGGACAAAACTTACTATAAAACGAAAATTTTAGAATTACTAAATGACAAACACTACTATAAACCTATTAGTGCATAGACAACACCGCCATTTCAAAAATCACAAAAGTTTGTGCGACACACAACAAAATATTGAAAACGAAAGAAAAAGACTTCCTTACAAATGTAATTACAAAAATTAACAACTTCTACAGACCGCCCAAGATACACAAATCTCACGAAATAAAACATGCCATCCACACACAAAACCTAGGATATATTATCGCCCCAAACCCTAGTGAACTTACGTTTAGACCCATTGTAGCAAGACTATCTTGTTCGACAAGCAAACTTAGTAACTTAATAGACATCCTATTACAATCCTTCAGCGATCAAATCAAGAGCTACATAAGGGACGGCATTCACTTCCTACCGCATATGGTAGAAAACGGGGCATTACTAGTTACATTTAACGTTAGCAGTTTGCATAGCAACATAACCAATGACTTAGGAAGAGAAGCAGTATCATACTTGATTAACACATACAAATACTACTCTCGAGATTCAGAAAACAATTCATCATCGAAAGTAGACATCATTCTAAATACTAATTCGTTCGAGTCTGACAACAACTACATGCAAATACTAGGCACGGCAATGCGAACAATAATTTCACCCACATACGCCACCCTTATACTCGCCTGCCTAGAAGAGACTCTATATGAAAAAATAGAAAAGACATTCGGTCACAACACCAAAAAACTATTTATAGAATTCTACAAAAGATAAATCGATTACTGCTTTATCCTGTAGAAACCCACATGGGGACATTAAGGACTTACATACCATACTTCAAAACCCACACACCCAAAATTAAATTCACTCTAGAACAAAGTTCTACAGAATTATCCTTCCTAGACATACTAATAAACATTAAAAACAATAACATTATCACAGACATCTACCACAAACGTACAAACACCCAACAATAGAAACACTTTAAAAGCCATCACCAGAAAAGCTGCATAAAATCCATACCCTAAACCTAAGCACGTAGAATCTGCACTATAGTCACAGATACAATCTCCGTACGATCCGACTCCAAGAACCACGAATAAATCTAAGAAGAAGAAAATACCCACCACAACATACAGACAAACAGATCCAACTGGCGAAAAATATTCCAGTAGAACATTTGAGAACCCCGAAAACGAAACAAAAAACAAATCCTAACATACGTCTCCACACATAACACAAATTACCCAGAACTTTTCGCAGATGAAAAAAACCTCCTCCTACTTAACCAAAACAGCAAACTAGATTAAAACAACAAAAATAGTAAAAAGCAAAAACCAATTCAGTCAGCACACAACACAAGGGGTCACAAAATGCAACAAACAACAATCTGCCTGCAACATATTATTAGAGGGAAACACATGCACATTCATAAATCATACACAAACATTCAAAATAAATAAAACCTAAACTGCACCTCCAGAAATGCGGTCGATGTAATGAAATGTGCATCATGTGAGAAATCCTATACAGGCGCTACAAGAAATCTCAGTAATAGAGTAGCCTTGCATTGATTCAACATTAAAATCGCAGAAAATAGGTACCTGCATGTTTCACAGCACATACATACATGCAGTGGAGGCAGACTTAAGATAATGCCCATTTTCCAAACTGACAACTACCTTTACTCACTAACACAAGAAAAAACTTCATAACAAAATTCACCCCCGCATTAAACAAATCCTAATAACAGTACACATAAATAAGCAAAACACAAGATTCATATACGCGCAAATATGCTTATGCAAATATGCACCTGCACACAATCACAAGCAGGATGAGGCAAGCGCACGCACTCAAACGCAGGCACACCCACATCCAATATAATATCGTTTCCTCAAACTAAGCCAATGATTAGAAACAAAATACACTATTCTGCCTAGATTCAATGAGTCAATGAAAGAAAATAACTCTAGACAAAGACAATTTTAATCAATATATATATATATATATGTGTGTATGTGTGTGTATGTGTGTATATGTTTACGTGTGTATATGTATATATATACATATATATATGTGTGCGCATGTATGTATGCGCATATATATGTATATATACGTATACATGTGTGTGAGGGTATTGTATGCATACATATATGTGTATACTCCTATTTTTATATGTGTATCATTCATTTTCCATTATATATATATAGGCATGTATATATATATATATATATATATATATATATATGTATATGTGTGTGTATATATGTGTGTGCATGTATCTTTATATTGGGTTAACTAAACCTTGTGCCTTGCTGGAGCCTTTATTTTTATCTCCCTCTTTTCCTTTCATACACACGAACGCACACGCATTTGCACGGGCGTGCGCACACAGACAGAAAAGAAGAAATTACAGATTTTAACCCATACGCACACATAAACGCACGCAACGCACAACCTTGTCCTTAAATACACACACACATGTACTGATACACACATCATTAGGGTAAAAACTCATAAAAATATTCACCAAATAGACTTAACACCTCCCCACAAGTAAATGGGCTTCACACTGAGCGATTGAACTCTTGTCTTGCCCCACTAGAGACATCAAGTCTCGTATTGGCATTTTTTTCCTAAGCAAAATCGGACTAGCAGAAATAAAATGTTTTCCAAAATGGTATTTCACTACATGGGGAGCGGCACATATATCATTTTTTAAATATACTTTTAAAATATAATATAATTTTTAAAATATAATTATATTTTAAAAATTATATACATGTATATATATATATATATATATATATATATATCCATCCTAGCAAAAGTACGCGTCGTTGACTGGGTTCGAAAACAGCCTACAGAAAATGGACTCTGATTCATGAAAGTATGATAGGTTATGAAAAGGAAGGGTTGTAAAGAGATATCAAAACCAAAGAAAAATATGATGAAAGTAAAAATAAAATAGATAAACCCCATAATTTATTATACCATACCTGTTCATACTGAAACACTTATCACAATATTCTGTGGATCTATATTAAAAAACCTTGTTCAACTTTTTGACATATTTCCATTCTATGGAGGCCAGGCGCGAATGAACACCCCATAATTTTAGTATACCATATTTCTTCAAACTGAAATTTAATTATCAAAGTATACTTACGCAGATAGATATGAAAAGTCTTTATCAAAGTGTGTGCCTATTTCCATTCTATGGAGGCCAGGCGCGAACGCAGACCCCACAATTTTATTATACCATCTCTATTTAAGTTAAAACATACTTATCAAAGTATACTTACGCAGATAGATATGAAAAGTCTTTATCAAAGTGTGTGCCTATTTCCATTCTATGGAGGCCAGGCGCGAACGCAGACACCACAATTTTATTATACCATCCCTATTTAAGTTAAAACATACTTATCAAAGTATTATTATGTACATCTATATCAAAAACACTTGTAAACGTTTTTTTTTTAATTTTTAATTTTTTTATTTCCATACTTTGTGGACCAGGCGCGTACGCAGACCCCACAATTTTAATGAATCATCACTATGCCAGATGAAACATACCCATTCCTGTATCTCGATAATCTTCTATCATTATATGTGATCAGTTTTCTATAATAGTCAACCAAATAGGAGCCTATTTATGACCAGACACACACAGAGACGTTCAGCTTTATATTATAGATAATATATAATAGTAATTTAGTGGTTTTAAGCGATTTTAATCATCTTTTCATTGTCTTTTAATCGTTTTTTCATTTCATCTCGCTATTTTCATTTTTCAATTTCATTTTTTATTTTTTTACTACTCGACTGAGAATGACCAATCGAGGTCGAAAACGTTCGCGATTACGGGAAATTTCTTTTTTCACTCGAAAAAAACGTTCCGAAAATGGTCCGACAAAGAGAAAAGGAGGATTACAAGAAAAACAAGCAACAGTTTATTTATTATATGCTCTGTAATTTCATCGAGCTTCCTAAATAAGGATTGGTATGTATAAAAAGAAAATATAAGTGAATAAAAATATTTTCACAGGAATATATATATATATTAAATCCCCGAAACAGTGTTTCATGGTAAACAACTGATGATCCCTTGAAAAATAAAAAAATAAAATTGGTATTATAGTAAATTCGAGAGAGTTGATGCAGTGATTGCAGGTGATTAAATGACTTACTGACTAGATTTTTTTTTTTAACGAATGATAAAAAGTAAATTTTTGTATGGTTTCAAATGTTAAAAACTTCAAAGACTATATATATATATATATATAGTGGGTAGCAAACTATTTGGTCCATTGTCCTTTTTTGTATTTCTCAGGAAATATACAGTTAATTTGAATGAAATTTATACTCAATGTTTGAACAGATATTATCTATCTAAAAATAAAACAAATGAAGATATACTTTGTTGACAAATATTCATTAGCAAAAAAATCAAATTACCAATATACAAAAGTATTTAACATGTTATTCTTTAACCGTCATTAAATCTTGTTACAATGTATCAACTAATCCGAAATTTCATTCTTAAGTAGTCATTTAATCTTGCTGCAATATTTAAACCAATCAGAAGGCAACCACGTGTTCCGTTCCTTATAGGTCAGTTGATAACAGCTCTTAGACGCTGCGCAGTTATGGAAATCTTTTGGAGACTGTAAGGCAGAACAGAGGATATACAACTAAATATTACTAAATGTGTTAAATACTTTTGCATATGGGTAATTTGGGTTTTCGTTAATAAATATTAGTTAACTAAGCATGTATTTATTTCCGGTTTATTTTTAGATAGCTAATATCCGTTGAAAGATTGGGTGTAAATTTCATTCAAATTAACTTGATATTTCGTGAGAAATAAAAAAAAAGGCCAATGTACTAAATACTTTTGCAACCCACTGTATATATATATATATATATATATATATATATATATATATATATATATATATATATATATATAATATGCACTGACACTTTATATTTGTATGTGTGACATTGGAAAATTCAAAACTGTTTTATGTTCGATTTATTGTATCTGGGCCATTATTCCAGACACAGTATTGGAATAAAAATATACATGATTATTTTTAATTTAAAGATATATTTCGCAAAATTTAATATTATTACTTAATAAGTTTAAAACACTGTTTTACAATTAACCTTAATGTTTTTTACAGCATTTTAAAGGAGTGTTTACAAAATTGAAAACTCACATTGTATTGTTTCCTTTACACATCATTTTATATTTTTATATAATTAAATGTGATAAAAAATGATTGCAAATTAAAAAAAACGTATAAAATCACTTTAAAATTTGGTTTTTCATTCATCTGTTTTATCACATGTTGGCAGACATGTGCGTCGCTTACACCGTCATAAAGTGTGCTATTATTGTTTCTAAATGTTCTTTAAATTAAAATTAAATTAAAAACTATTTTAAAAGATTTAATTTTTCACTCTTTAACTGAACTTACTGCGAAAGTTGAACACATTGGAGTAAATATATCTAATGGATTTTTTAACCAGCTGTTAAAATATCAAATTGCATAATCGATTGAAACTGAACCAATCATATGATTTATTTCCAATTCAAAGTTGAGAGTAGGTTTCAGTTCCTATGTAAATTTAGCGTAAACTGCCGCGGGTTCGAAGTCGTAGAAACGCGATTTTATAAAAAGCGCTACTCGCGAAGTTCAATACAATACTATCAATCGTATTGATTAAGTATTATATACTACGATTATGGAAATAAAATAGAAAATAATACTTTTTTCAATTTTTTGACGTGTAAATTCAGATGCTAAATTTTATGTAAACAATTTGCTTTACTTGCTATTTTGACAGGTTTTTTGTGAATGAACTAGTTTTGTTTTGTTCAATCCGTATCAAGCATTATTAGAAAGGTTTTTGTTTTTTATAAAGGTTATCAAAGTCCGGAGGCCACTCGAGGATAATAGTTAATACGTGTACGGTTATCAATGGGACAATTTCGTGGTAATCGTTAATAATGGAAATTTGGAAAATGGGATTACTTAAGGGGGACTGCTCATCAAGAACTTGTTTACGTTAGACTTAAAGACGATCATATTGTAGTCAGCTGGAAATCTGGCAAACGGAAGAGAGTTCCACATGCGTACAGTTTTAAGAAAGAACTGCGTTTGTGTTTAGGCACAGGTAACGAATTGGGGAAATTAGTGATAGTTGTTACAGCTGGACGAGTGTTTTTCGTGAAAGTTTGGCAAAAGGGAACAATAGATTAGAGCTCAGACGAGCAGTTGCCATAAAAATAACGATAAAGCAGAGACAGGCTCGCAATGTCTATTTTGTATTTTGTATTTTTGCATGGAAGAGAAAAGGGCATTTCCTATTAGGCTACGAAGTCTATTTTGAAATCTGTCGAGATAGGATAGGTGCTTCTCGCACCTTCTGGACAGCTGTGGCAACAGTACTACATCATTATACGTACGTGGTTCTTATACAGCAGTGAGATATCTACTAGCATGGTAGAATGATCACATTATTTTTCCAGCGAGTTGGCAGTGGATTTGATGTACGTGTTCTCTTTTAGATCAAAAGTAAAGGTCAGACCCAGAAGCTTGTCAAAACATGAAGCCTCTCCAAGACGAGAGTTGTCCGTTTCAATTGATGACAGATGGGGGTCCGAGCGTTGATGATGGAGAAATAGAAGTTAGTTTTAGATGCATTTAAATCAATCAGCCATTCCTTTCCCCATTGCACCACGTGCTCAAGATTAGAGGAGATAGAATCAGAGAGATCTTATTAAATTACAACCTTTGAAAGGTTTCCTTAATGGTAGTGTAGTCAGCATAAATGTCTATGAATGGTCTTAGAACATGATTTGTGAAATCATTGATAAAGATCAGGAAGAAAGTTGTGACCAAAAATGGCCCCCTTAGCAACGGCAGAATTAATACTATAAGCTTCTGATTTCTGCCCATCCACCACTATTCTTATATACCTATCAGAGAGAAATGATTTAATAATTGAGAGGACATTTCCAGCTATATCGTAGCTGGAGATCGTGTGGGGTATACCTTTATGCTGTACTCTATTAAAGGCCTTTGAATTATCAAGAGCGATTGCCCTAGAAACGAAGTTTCCGTCAACAGATTCGCAAATCCTATGAGATATAACTGTCCGCACATCTGCTGTAGATCAAGCAGAACAGAAACCATATTAAATTCCCTTGAGGAGGTTATTTTTGTTGAGGTGGTGGACTATTTTTTTATATAACGCAGCAATTTACTCATGACCCACAGGAGACTGATTGGTCTGTACTAATCACCTAAATTGTCAAGTATGGGAGCAATTCTGGCTGATGCTTTTGCAGCAATACAAATTGAATGCCGTCAAGGAGAGTTGCTTTACTAAAATCAAAATTTTAAATTTACTTATTTACTGTTTTAAATCTATGTATTTATTATCATAAGTTTTATTTAACCGAACACAAGTATTTTCTATCATCTGCGTTTACTACCTTTTTTACACAGGCATCACCACATTATCAAGGCCAAGAGGCCACTCGACGTTAAGGGTTAAAGAGTGTTCAGTAGAAATTGGACAATATAGTAATCATTAGTAATGGAAATTCTGTAAATTTGTTAACTTATATGGAACGGCTCATCAAGAACTTGTTTACGTTAGACTTGCAGACAACCATATTATAGTCAACCGGAAAGCAGGAAAACGAAAGACAATTCCACAGGCGTGCAGTTCTAAGAAAGAAGCTTTGTTCATGGAATCTACGTTTAGGTTTAGGCACAGATAAAGAGTGGGGGAATTATTGATAGTGTTTTCAGCTAGACGAGTGTTTCTTGCGAAAGTTTGGCGAGGGGATCATAGACATTATTCATAGACAGCTCAGTCGAACACTTTCCTTGAAAATAACGACACATCAGAGACAAACTCGTAACATCTCTTCTGTGAGACAGAGGTTGCAGGGAAGAGAAAAGGACATCTCCTACGAGGCTACAAAGTCTATTTTGAACTCTATCAAGGAAGGACAAGTCCTTTCTAGCAGCTCCTGCCCAGATGTGGCAACAGTACTCCATCCTTGAACGTACTTGGCTCTTATATAGATAGAGAATTGCATTAACAGTGAGATATCTACTGGATCGATAGAAAGATCCCACCATTTTTCCAGCGGCCTTGGCAACAGATTTGATGTACGTGTTCCATTTAAGATTAGAAGCAACGGTCAAGTCCAAAAGCTTGTCAAAACTTGAGGCCTCCTGAAGACGAGAGCCATTTATTTCAATTGATGCCATATGTGGATCAGAATGTTGATGATGTAAAGAGAGAAGCTTGGTTTTGGATGCATTAAAAGTAACCAGCTACTCCTTTCCCCATTGCTCATGATCAGTGGAGAGAGAGTTGGAGAGAACTTGGTCGTTTACTGTCTTAGATGTGCTACTCAAAAAATATCTATAAGTATTTATTCTCCCCCCGCGCACAACATCATAGTCTGTATTTTTTTAAATTTTCTTCTTTTTTTTTTTTTTGCATTTTATACTTTTGGTCGACTACCAACTAACTAGTGTAGAGCCATAGTGTTATATTTTTCTGCAAAACGGGGTTTTAATGTTAATCATCTTAATTTCAAATAAGTCACAAATGGAAAAGGATATGTTTTGTATCTCATGTCGAGAGTGTATGAACTCATATGTATAAACTCGACGTGTGTATATTTGTAAGGACCAAAATCCGTGTTTACGTGGCCTAACTGGATGTCTGTGGTTCTTCACTATTTGGACCATATGTGGTCTTATCTATATTTATGTAAGAGTCTATTTCTTAGTTTTTGCTGTGCGTGTGTCAGGCATGCATTATACGATATACATTTAAAACTGCTGTGGGGCATCTGTCCTTTGGCCTTACCTAGGAATGCCATCCGTCCTCGGGGAAGCTGGAATCTGTTAACAAAGACGTTTCAAACGATCCAAGATGAATGATTGATTTTTATATAAAGGTTTTATTTTCACTTTCAAGGTGTCGTTAGCGGAAGAATGAAAAGTGAATATCTGGCTTGTGGGTTTCTCCAAGTCTCCATTTCGAGACACGTCACCTCCCGCTCAATGGGGGAGGGCAGTTTAACCCATCCACTCTCTTTAACGTCTGAAATCCAAGTGAACAAACTTACCTAGCTTTTCAAAAACCGGAAAAACGGACACGTCACTTCCGGTCACTGAGCTTTATGTGTTTGCCTAAAACAATGACTCTTTAACTCTCTGTGTTTACTTCGCCATTTAATAAGCACACAAGCATATAGATAGGCAGATATATAATTTACACTTTTCACCCTGTTATCTAACAATATGCCAAACTTCTATCTGTGGCATTGAAACAGTTGCAAACAAATGTGAATACAAAATTTACAAGAAAATTTGCCCGGTGTTGCCCAGGATGGATGTCGGCATACAGTAATCAAGGTGCTCAATATTTTAGGTATAGCAGGTGTTTCCAAAAGCAACTTCAATATTCCTTTTTGTTGATTTTATTAGGGGCAACACAAGGTATCCCTGCTGGTTGTGATATAAAAAAGTTATAATGCTTGCTGTTCCAAAAATGTAACATTCCTTTTTATAATGATTTTTTCCTCCAAGGTGATAAATGCTAATGGCCAATTCTTAAGCATACTATATGCTTATTAATTTCATAAAAACTGCGTCAATTTATGTTCGGTCTTAGGTGAAAGATTGGACAAATGGTTTTATCAAATAGCAACCCATAAAATATTCAAGAACATTAATAAAAATAAAGAAACACGTTCTGTCGCTCCCTTATAAAACTAATAATATAGTAGAGTATGAGATCGCCTTTGGCTGTATATATGAAATAAGTATGAAATAAGCTGAGGAATAAACGTCTGTATATAGACTCTTTTGATACTGACTTATAAAATAATTCTTATGGAAACATATTTTCTTCCCCAGTTTGTTAAACATTTTTATAAAGAATATTGAATTGGGAATTGCTCAAAGTTCAATCGATTGCCAGTGGTTGATATTAGACTGTTTTGCATGTGGAAGCCACACCAAATAAAAAAAACTGTGCCACTGGGACATTTTTGAGGGGGTTAATCAACTTGGCATCTTACCGGACGACACCTGATTACTCTGCGAAATATTGTGTTGATCCCATTGACAATCGCTTAGAGGACAACTTCGCCTGCACCAAAGCACCCGTTGGCTAATGCTACTGCTGCCGCCGTCACATTACAAAAGAATTATATATTGATAATGTCGATGCAGGCCCCGGTAGCTGGCGGCCATTTGTTGAAAATTCTAATCGTTTTCTGTGCAACATCACTTAATGACATCTGCTCATTCACCTTCTTTCGAAAACAAGTTGAATTGCTAAACGGAGAATCCCAACGGAACTCAATTCGCACGCCAGAAATGGACATTTCCAAAAGCGTATAACAAATTTGGGAAGACTTGCTGGCTTTTAGAGGAAAGCAAGTTTTTTTTTATATTTCTTCGGCATGCCCAAGTTGTATGTAAATATAAGATATGCACTTTGTTTTAATATTTACACGTAGAAGATATTCATTGACGCACATAAGTTATTAGCAATCTGCTGTGTGCTTCTTACTGCACTCAATGAAATGGCTGATACTAGACTAACACATTTGTACCTCCCAAAATGTATAGAATTTCGTGAAATATGATAAAATCCTAATACTAATTTATTAATAATAACATAAATAATATATGTCCTCACGTAATTCTTAATATTAATTAATTAGCTGTACCCGGCCATGTGTTGCTGTGGCTCAGTTTGGTTAAAGCAAGTATTAAAGCGATTTATATCGTACGCACAAACACACACACCTGCACACACGCACACACATGCACACACGCGCACACACACAAACACGATTGTAATAACTTGTAACTACGATTTAAAAAAAAAGACCGGTAACATAAGTGCATACGCACCATTTTTATTATTAATATCTATGGATTATTTTTTTAAATTTTATTTCCTTTTTTCAATGATTACTGTTCGAATGTTAATGTTTATATTTACGCTGTACGCGGCCACACATTGCTGTAGCTCAGTTTGGTAGCAAGTATTAGAGTGATTTGTATCATATGCACACACACACAGACACCTAGACACACACACACACACACAGACACCTAGACACACACACACACACACACACACAAAATTTGAGCCCGTGCGTAAAAGCATGTCTCTTAGTGACGCCATGGTTTTATTTTAGTAATTGTTCGTTTATTTATTAGAATCAAATTCCGGAATATGAGAATTTTCAGCGCTCAGTCAATCAGAATCGGCGGACTTTGACGAGGAAGCCGTTATTATTTATTATCGGAAATCGGAAAGATTATGTTATGTCTATGTGTCTATAAGCCAATTACGATGTATCTGTAAAAAATGTAGAATTGATCCCGGTGACAACTGATAGCAGAATTAGGACTAAATAGTCAGAGAGAAAAGTAAGGGACTCCTTCCTCTAAAGATGTTGCTATTGTGATAGTATTGCTCGTCGGATCGAAAATAGCATCTTAATATCACGACTGATTGAGTCTAAAATGGTGTTCGAAAGTTACATAAGATAGTGGCTGTTAAGCTAGATGTATTGAATTTGCATGTGGCATCTGTTGTTGAAAAACTACGATACTTTGGTCTAGAGAGGAATTTCTGCAGACATTTTATTATGTAAGAGATGGCAAAAATAAAACATGAAAACAATTCACTGCGAAATTATCTTCCGCAATACTTGATTTTTATTCACTTATTAAATCAAATGCAAAGACTGTTGTGACAGGAAATGATTGCATATAATATTCTGGAACTATAGTAGTTGTCAGGAGAAAATAATATCGGGTGTTAAAATTAACATCAATGATAAAAGTAAACCATTAATCACTCTAAATGAACGACATGTTTTATGAGTTTAATGAATGTTATGTACGTTTTAAAGTAGTGCAAAAAATAATCTTGAAATTTTCAGAATAATGAAAGTTTTTCTGAACTTATTCTAATAATAATTCTTGAAAATATTTTTCAAAGTTTTACTTTACTTAATCTACAGTTCTAAAAAAGAAGCTTTGTTCCTTGAATGGACATTTCTTCCTTCTGAGTTTTTTACTGTTTTTTGTTTGTTATGGATTTTTTTTATATATCTACCTATTTTCGTATTTCTTTTATTAAATGATATTTCAATCGATTATCTTTTTATCCTTGCAACCAATTTTCTGTGTTCACTTGATTTAGGTTATTATTATTATTTTTCTCTTAATTATTTATTTAAAATAATTTTTATGTTTATTTGTTTAAATATTTTACTAATTTTCAAAACTCAGAACCTGATATTCAATGTTCCTACTGTATTGTACTGAGTCTATGTTCGTTTCGTATTCGATTTTGAAATTGGCGATTATTTTATTATACTACATACTTATTTGTGTAATTTCACAAAATTGGTTGAGACTTAAATTCATTCAGATTGTGTTAAGCTAGAATTAAATGAAAAATAGCACTGACTCAAATTGTTTACTTTCTAGAAACATAGATTTAAGCGGGCATCAAAGCAATTAAGAGACCTGACTTGCTTTTAGGGGTATTCAACACAACTAGAGTTTGTTGTTTTCGTTTCTGAATAAAAAAAACATGGGAACTGAAAAATTGGCATTGTTTCTTTGAACCCATTTAATTCCACATTGATAAGTGCTTATGGCCTTAATTCAATATGACGAGTTAGAAGAAACAATATATAGACAGATTGTTTTATCTATGTTGCGAACTATAGATAGAAAAATCTATAGTTCACAACAAATACTCTCACGTCTGTCCACACTTCCTTTCACTCTCTGTCTGTGTTTCTAAAAATTTCCTTGACTGCGTTTCCTTCCAAGAACTATCCATAAATGAAACCTAATACAGTGAGACTGCTTCTCAGATGACCACAACATAGTGTTTTATTCTAATGTAAATAAGCTCTTATAGACTTGGTTGCTATCGGCTGAAATCTAAACCAAAATATTTAGCGTTCCATACTTGGTTGCTAATGTTTCAGCTATATATATATATATATATATATATATATATATATATATATATATATATTATATCATTGCAAACACACTAATGCATTAAATCACATATTATCATGTTTCATAATTCTTGGATATGTTACTAATTTCGACAATCATTTTTCATAATTATCATTCTTATCGCCCTCTCTTACTAACACAATAACTTTGATATATTGCCTGGGCTGATTATTTTATTATAAACACGCCAATTAAAGTAACTCACATTTCATCATTTTTCGTAATTCTTGGATATGCTACTAATTTTGACAATAGTTTTTATTTAAATTAAAACATCCTTATCGCCTTCTCTTACTAAAAAATAACTTTGATATATTGTCTGGGATGATTATTTCATAAAAAAAACAAACTATCTATTAAATCACATTTCATCAATTTTTATAATTCTCGGTTATGTTACTAATTTCGACAATCACTTTTTATATGTTTAACTCACATTACCAAAAACCTACTACTATAACAATAACTTTGATATAATATCTGGGATGATTATTTCATTTCAAACACACCAATCAATTAACTCACATTTCGTCATTTTTCATAATTCTTGAATATGTTACTAATTTCGACAATCATTTTTTCATAATTTTAACCCAAATCATCGCCCGCTTTACTAAAATTTGATAAAATTTGATATATTGTCTGAGCTGATTATTTCATTGCAAACACATAAATGCATTAAATCACATATATCATTTTTCATAATTCTTGGATATTTGTAAATAATATCAACAATCATTTTTCATAATTTAAACCATCCTTATCACCCTCTCTTACTAAAATAACAACCTTGATATATTGCCTGGGCTGATTATTTCATTACAAACACACCAATCAATTAACTCACATTTCATCATTTTTCATAATTCTTGGATATGTTACTTATTTCGACAATCATTTTTTATATAATTAAAACCCCACATTATGCCCCCCTCCTAATAATATAAGAACTTTGATATATTGCCTGGGTTTATTATTAATTACAAACACACCAATCAAGTAACTCACATTTCATCATTTTTCATAATTCTTGGATATGTTACTAATTTTGATAATAATTTTCATAACTTTAACCCACTATGTCGCTCCCCCTTACTTAAATAATAAATTTGATATATTGCCTCGGCTGATTAGTTCATCAATCACATCAATCAATTCTGGGTATTCTCATAGTATATATGTTCCACCTATCTTATTCAATCCCGGCTGACGCCGCATATTCTGTTAGTATATATGTTTCACCTATCTCATTTGATCCCGGGCGACACTGGGTATTCTGTTACTGCATGTTTTCCACCTCATTCAATACTGGGCGACTCTTTCTGCTAGTATATATTTACACATCTCATTCAAACCCGGGACTGACTTCATGTCCGCCACCCCACTATTACAAATATACATGAAATAAAGTAATGTTTAAATCATAAACTGTTTCAGTAGCTTTTCGAAATTAATACATAAAAAACATTAACACCATTAGGCAACCATAGCTTCAACATGAATTTCTGAGTGTAGTATGAGGCTCAGCATTTCAGTGACTTAAATCCCCCCTTTTTTTGTCTTGGTTAATGGAGGAGAAATCCTTCATTACTGATACAATTTTTATTTTTGTTACTGACTAGAGTGCCCCTTTTGCGGAGCTATTTTCCCCTAAATTTTTTACCGACCTGATGACCAACTCTACCCTTGTGGGGAGGTAAGTAAACAACAACAAAAAATAATCAGAATGGACATTTTAGGGCATCTTATAATTAATCAGAAGAGACATTTCCAGTGCATTTTATAATTAATCAGAAGGGCAATTTCTAGGACATTTTTTAATTAAATCAGCAAAATTACTTTTCCCAGATACTTTTGTAATATTAAAACTTTGTTAAATTAAATATAGTACCTATTTACAATGCCTCCCCACGGGACAGATTCAGACACCTGGGTCGTTTTTTTTAACGTGGAGAAAAGGAACAAAAAATTGTCTTAGTCGTAAATGAGTTCTCCTCCACTGAGAGAGAAGAAACTGAAATGCAGCGTCCGAACAACTGACCACACTTTCATCCTGGCCAAAAAGCCAAGAAGAACAAATCATTTTTATTAGCTTTGCCTCAACAGCGACACCAAATCTTTTTTAAACGGCATGGGTGTAACACACAAAAGAACACACACGCTATCTTAATATATTGATGATAATAATAATAATAATAATAATAATAATAATAATAATAATAATAATAATAATAATAATAATACGGAGAAGAAAAGGAGTATTAGAAGAAGAAGAGAAAGAAGAAGAAGCAATAGGAGGAAGCGATCAAAAAAAAGAAAAACAACGAAAAAACAAGGAGAAATTGGAATCAAAAGAAAAACTGATATTATACAATATACGATAGTGATGAAAATAGCTGAAATCTTAAGGAAATTTCTCGATGCGGAAACGAACCAAGATAAAATACACACGCTAACCAGCCATTTTGAGGTTGCAACAGAAATAAAACTTAAAATACAAGGAACACCATGTGAACCCAGGGAAACTTAAACTGAAAAATGTTAATAAACTGTTTACTAAAAGAATAAACACACACGCAACATGATGATACCAGCATCGGATTATAATCACAAAATAGTCTTGACGAGTCGAGGAGGATGGAAACATGGAGAAATAAGATCACATACTAGACCTCAAATAGAAGACT
>NC_136490.1:75266057-75413557 GCF_053919585.1 Euprymna scolopes
CGGATTACTTCAACATATTGCCAACAGAACAGAACCCCGGGATACGGTAGCCCTGGGATACGGATTTTTAAAGATTACGATGTAGAATACGATGTTTTCATGTTTTCAGGCTCTTAGTTACAATATTTACCCCGTCCTATGGTGTTATTTTAATGTTATTTGATTATATACATGTGTATTATATAGTATAGTGCATTTTGTTACTAATTTTTAAAATGTACTATATAGAATTTTGCTTAGGCCCCACTGTACGACGATTTCACCAATCCCGGAATGGATTAATGCCGTATCCCGGAGTTAAATTGTATGAGATAGCAGTCGGTTAGTAGGAGAGCGTATGGGAGAAGTTGTAGTTTAGTGTGAATATTCTCATTTACAAAACTTTGTTAATGACTTCTCGCAAATTATGCCTCTTAAACCAGAAATCAAAACAGAAATAAGTATTTTATTAATAAAAAAAGAACAAGAAAATATTGTAGTAAGAAATTTAACGCTAGTCTTTAAATAACCGACAATAAAACAGGAGGCATCCAGAACGGGTGATATTTTGCCAAGGATTCTAATTTAGTATATCTGAAAAAAACAGTTTAATCATATATCATTACTTGAGTCATTTTGTACCAAAATATAAGTATATGCATATCAGCTGCTAGATAAAAATCCTAAATTACTTGTCCGAAAATTTTCATTTTTACTCTCAGAGTTTGAGCGAGTAAAAGTCAATTATGACTCTGCAATTTATCGGATTGAAGTTTTACCAGCACCTTCAATTCTTCATTTACATTTTGAATATTTTTTATGTTCATATTTCGATCATTATTTCCTCTTATACAACCCATGAACCATCCATCACCAGTATCGTGTACATATATGTATCGGCTGTTGCTACAAGTTGCTTTAAATAGGACTTGTTTGTACAATTTTGATAAAATTTGCTCGAATTCTTCAAAGTAAACCTACCAGTTATCTACATATAAGAATAGTTTTACGAACATCTACTTAAACATTTTTTTAAAGAATAAAAGTATTCACATAAATTCTATGCTTGGGACCCAGTTTTTTTGTTGTTGTTGTTGTTGTTTTTGTTGTGTTTTTCGCATTTTCAGTGAAACTTGGGTCTAGATTTATGAGATCGACTAATTTTATTGTGCCTGGCATTCCGGAACCCTAATCTATAAATGACTGAATCCCATCAGAAAGCTGATGCAGGTATTTCCCGTAAGCAATATTGGCCGATGAATATATCAATGTTATCAATGTAAATACTAATTTTGAGGCAGTACAAGTCTTATTTCCAGTTTTATTAACAGAGCAGGAGATTTATTGACAGTAATAGGGCGTTGCCAAGATAGGAACATTTGAAAGCGTCATAAATCATGATTGCAATCAGTTGAGCTGTTATTGAAGATTTCACCAGGTGACCCCCATCTACTTCATAAAACACGGAACACTTATCCTTCCTCGCCGTATTTCCAATTCTTTAAGTTCTAACACCTTTTTCTAAATCCGTGTCATAAGTACTACTTCCTTTTTATTCATACATGTGCTACTCGTCCATTCATCATGTTTAAACAAACAAATTGGAAATCTCAATCGTTTGTTAATCTTGCTTGATCTAGTAATAGATTAGTCTGCTTGTCTGTGTTAAAAATGATAATATTAAAGGAAATTATTTACAGAAAAATTCAATTCATAAATCGTAAAAGTCTAATTTTTGTTTCTTGCACTGAATCCAAATAAAAGGGGTGTTATAAAACACGTGTATAGTATTTCGTTCATAAGAAAATGTACAACTTTTGCCAAATGCAAAAGCGTCAAAAGTAAAAGATATTGATCAGTATGATTTATATCTGATCCACAGGATTCGAACACAAGTTTACATACTGAAGCAAATATTATGCAGTTTCAGAATACATCCAGCTTACATCACACTTTAAATTAATATTATGAAATCAATTGGGTAAATAAACATATATATTATTTGATTTTTTTTATTTTTCCATCAATAATCAAAACATTCAAAATAAAAATAGGATTTTTTTTTAAATATATACATTTAAATAACGCAATACAAGCTTTGTAGATATATGTAGATATTGTAGATATATGTAGATATTGTAGATATATGTAGATATTGTAGAAATACCTGCAAAAGTAATCATATATTGAAGGAATAGATCCGTATGAGCAATTAACACTGAGTATTCTGCCAAGGTATAAATTACGTTGATTGTTTAATATGCGACATTACAATAACGCTTTAATCAGCATATATGTTATTGCAACGCTGTGAAGATAACGTTGTGAAATAATTTTCCTCGCACGTTGTAAGTCATCTATACTCCTATATTTTTCTTTTTGTATTGATATTCATATAAAAAACTTCTTTTTTCTATTCATTAGTATTTATTTGTTTCCCCGCGAAAGCAAAATGTGACACAAGCACGTTTTTTTTTTGTCTGGGTTCAAACCTATTAGTTTTTCGATTTGCTTATGGGATGATCATCTTTAATTAACTATTCTGTTTAATTATATTCATACAGATATTCTATATGATTTACACTTGCAAAATAATTTGCGTAAAAGGTTTATAGTAAGCACAAACCTCTTTCTATATATGGTTATGTATGCATATATATTTTGGTTTAAAAATTTGTGCCTACCAAACTCCTTCCAGAGTTTTTGATCTACAGACATGAAACTTAATATATAAGGTAAGGTATATAAGGCGAAACATCATATTTGGGTTTTAGCCCAGAAGAATCGATACAAAAGTGTAAAAAAAATTTTTTTAATTGAAATTTTCCAGGTGAAGGTCGAACGACGGCATTACGAATATGCATGCATAACGTAGTAGCTATTAGTTCATGTTTTAATTTTTAGCTTTGCAGAAAACGTGTCTTCATAGCCCAGTCATTAATGGAAGAGGACAAAATAAATCCTAAGCTAAATGTTTCGATTCTCGGTGATGGCGCACGAGTCATATATATATATATATTAACTTTATTAATCATTACTATATGTTGGGTCCAATAAAAATAATATAATAAAAATGGAATCTGCATTAATCAAGATATTATATTTAAGCGTATTTTATGACCGGGCAATACAGAGCGTCCTGCTAATTTACAACATTACAACAGTCGTTTTAGCTGGGTAAGTTAATACAGTTGAAACTATTAGGTTGGGAAGAAAGTTCTTGCGTAACGTTTAATTTTGATTTCAAATGATGTATTTTTAAATAAGTTTTTATTATAATACATTTTTTTTACATAGGCATCACCACATTATCAAGGCCAAGAGGCCACTCAAGGATAAGGGTTAAAGAGTGTACAGTAGAAATTGGACATTATAGTAATCATTAGTAATGAAAATTTGGTAAAGTTGATAACTTATATGGAACGGCTCATCAAGAACTTATTTACCTTAGACTTGAACACAACCATATTGTAGTCAGCCGGAAAGCAGGAAAACGGAAAACAATTCCACAGGCGTGCAGTTCTAAGAAAAAAGCTTTGTTCATGGAATCTACGTTTAGGTTTAGGCACAGATAAAGAGTGGGGGGAATTATTGATAGTGTTTACAGCTAGACGAGTGTTTCTTGCGAAAGTTTGGCGAGGGGGGACCATAGATTGAATCTCATTCGAACACTTTCCATGAAAATAACGATACATCAGAGACAAACTCGCAACATCTCTTCTGTGAGATAAAGGTTGCTTTATATATTGTTTTAAAAAGCGTTTTTTGTTCTACATAATTGTTTATATTACAATCATGTTAACACAATCATGTCTTCTTTTCAAAATGTTGAATGCAAGATTTCCAACCACGTAAGAGAGACTGGAAAGATAAAACGAACAAATTTGATAAATAGATGCCATCACGAATTAAACGTCAACCAAAAGAAACGGCGTCATGAAGTGGCATCTTCCCTTTGGCACAACAAGAACGACGCGTTTCTCGACCTGGTCGTAACTTGTGATAAAAAGTGCGTTATTTAAGACGACCGACGATGCTCAACTAAGTGGTTAGACACCGATGAAATTCCACGACACTTCCCGGAGACAGAGTTCAACAAAAAGAACGTCACGTTGACTGTTTGGTGGTCTGCGATCGGTCTCATCCAGAACAATTTTTTTAATGCAAGCGAAATAACTGCAGCAAATAAGTAATGAAAGTCATCAAAACTACAACACTCAGCATTAGCCAACAGTAAAAGCCCAATTCTCCTCAACGAGAATGTCCGATCGCACGTTGCTAAACCAGAAGTTGAACGAATTGGGCTACGAAACTCTGCCTTATCCGCTCACTGATGACCACTTTTTCTAGCATTTCGACACTTTTCTGCGTGCGAAATGCTTCAAAAACTCAAGCGATATCAAAAACACCTTCAGCGACTTCATCGTCACCAGAACGAACGTTGTTTACGTTACTGTCATAAATACAATTGTTTTGCCTTGACAAAATGTGTTGATTCTGATCGTGCTTATCTCGATCAATACATTTCTTGTTTAAGCCAAGATATGTTCATCTGAATTTAAAAATTAAAAACCGCAAGAACTTTCTTTCAACCTGATAATTACTTATATACGTACTTATTTCTGATAGCCACACAAATATCACGGACATAACTCGTTATTCATAAAATATACTTGAAATTTCAACATTGTACCCAATAAAGTTTGGAAAATATTGACTCAATAGGGAGGCAACTTGACCCAAACGTACATCGAGGAATATTGAACGCGCTTAAAGATAAGACAACATAAAATTGTTCACCTTTAGGATAATCTAAAATTTCTCCTGTTGCATCGATATGTTCTTTTTGCTAGACAGAATATACATACGTAAAATCTAATAGTAAAGCACGTGAGGAGGATTAGAGTTGAGGTTATGGTTATTGTTATATAAAAGAAAACAATTAATACTAACCATTTTTAAATGCGATTTTAAAATATTTTAATTATTTCCCCTTAGTTTTTTTTTTATTTTAGTAGGTATTACCAGACAACGACGCGTTTTTCTGTGGATGTTGCATATTCCCGCAACTTACGTAAACTACCGCAATATGATTAAAGGCTCAGTTTATGCACCTCACGAGAAGAAAATATCTGTTTTAATCGTGCACAAGATTCAAATCATTAAAAATAAATTATTTTAGTAGAGTCGCCATGATTTATCTGGCGGGTTTGCATATTATGATACAATCGCCAGAATGAAGATCTTTCATTTCCTTAGGAGTGGAAATTCATGTGGTCCACGACCTTGCCATTGTTCGAAATTTACATTGAGAGGGAACACACTGTGTCCTATTAAAAAAAAATCTACGAGATATTTGCAGAGAGTACTGTAACAGCGCGGACACACATATCTCAGCATCAGCAACAACCAGCATATATAAATGCCAAGCCGTGTGTGAGGTTACGTCACGGCGAGAAATAAGGAAAGAAAAATATTATAAAAAATGAAAAAGTGGGCCCTTGAGGTTAGAGAAGACAGAAAATTAGACGTGTTACACAGATGGCCCGAAAGTGACCGAAAAAAAAGAAGAGTACCACAGTAGAGACTTATTAGGAACATTTGAGTACGAGGAGACTTTCGAACAAGATACAAGGCGTTATTCTAAAAAGTACCTGTAAATAAATGTCTGTTTTTTTCACTGAAAATAAAGTGAATCGATTTTTCGAGATTATCAGCATAAAAGGTGCGTCTCAATACATAACACCTATGTTACAGTACTTCTTTGGGAATTCCCGATAAAGAAACCCAAATCTTATATATATATATATATATATATATATATATATATATATATATATATATATATACAGAGATAGAGAGAGACAGAGAGAGACAGATACATATACAAAGACAGACATACAGGCACACAGACAGACAGATACACAGACACAGAAAGAGATGTTTATGGGAAAAATATGTTTATTCAATGATAGTTCACTTTTTATTTATACCAATCCTTTAATTAATGAAGCTCAATGTAATTAGATAGCATATATAAATAAATGATCAAAAGTCTATATTCCAAATTTCAAGATGTCGTCCATATTGCCATTTATTTCAGCATGTTTAAATGTTTAATTAGCATGCTAAACGAGATAAACAGTAAGATGGGTAACATCTTCAAATTTGAAATATAGACATTTTGTCGTTTATATATATAGGTGGTGCAGGGCAACGTGCTTATTCGGAATACCAATTAAAACGAAAGTAATGCAAGTATACATGTAATGCTTTGAACTGCAACTAGTACAATATTTAAATTTTATTTTTTACTAGTTTAAAAAATAATATCAGTAAGATAACGTCCATTCTTCTGTATACACTAAGTTAATCGATCTCCGATTTTTCAATCAACTCTTTCCATCATATCGATGGGTATGTTGACGACAGCTCGACGAATGTTGTTTTTTCAGGTGAGTCAAGGTGCTAGGACGATCGTTGTAAACAATTCATTTAAAATATCCCCATAAAAATAGTTACATGGTGATAAATCAGGCCAATGCAGATCGCACTCTCAAGGAGATGAGGTGTCCTGGTAAGTTCTGCCTTAAAACATTGACGCGCGTGCTGTGTGTGCCGTGGCACCGTCCTGCTGGAACCACACATTTTCCACACCCATCTGGTTCAGTGTTGGAAGGAAACACTCGTTGATCATGTTGACATAACGGTCAGATGTCACTGTGTGTTTTCTTCAAAAAACATGAACCAATTATGTCAACTCGCGATGATGCACACCAAACAGTTACACGTACAGCGTGTAAAGAACGTTCATGAATTTCTCGGGGGGGGGGGGGTTCTGGACTTCAATAGCGCATGTTTTGCTTATTTAAAGATCCCGAAAGATGGGGGTGAGCCTCATTACTGAAGAAAACAAATGTGTCGTTAGGCAAGCTCAAAAGCGCCTCACGTGCATTTTCACGGACAATAAAATAACGTGGGTAAAGTTCCTGCACCGTAACCAATTTGCAGGAATGAAATTCAAGTCTTCATGGAGGATTCATCTAATAGAACGAGCAGACAACCCAAGAGCAGATACGTCTTTGCGAACAGACACTCGGGGAGATCTCAAAACAGATATGCTCACCGCATCAATGTTTTTGGGTGACATTTCTGTTCGGGGAGGCAGGCTACTTTTTCTTTACATCACCTGTTTCACTGGAGTTGTTTACCCATCAAAACTTCGACTGTTGGCCAGGAAATGTCTTCGGAATACATGTGGCGTTGCAACGATTGTGCGACCGCTTGAAAAAAGACCTCAACAGCGTAAGCGCGTTTCAACTTCGTCCATGATGCTTACTGAGATTCCTTAAAAAATAAACAAAAATATATTACGCCCATTAAGAACCTAACTTTATGCCCCACCCTCTAAAATATGTACATCCCTATCATCCTTGGAGCAACCATTGTTTTAGAGCACCAAATTAAAATAACCAATTTGCTCTGCCTCACCATATATATATATATATATATATATATATATATATATATATATATATATATATATATATATATATACACACGAGGGACGTGCAATAAGTAATGCCCATGGCCCACTTCCTTTGTCTGATCTAGCTGAAAGTTTGCATGTGCAATGATTTATATCTCTAAGGGTTATGTGGCAAATTACAGCTCTGAACTAATTTTGGTTTCTGTTTTACAGGTATTTGAAATGAGGTAAGTGTGAAATGGAGCCTTTTGAATGTCGAGCAGTTATTTTTGATCACAGGAGACTTTTGATGAAATAAAAGAAACTTATGGTGATAATGCTCCATAATATGACCTTGTAAAACGTTGGCATCGTGGATTCAAACATGGCCAGAAATCTGTGGAAACAGCTCCCAGACCTGGTCGCCCCCCTGCCATTGATGAGGCGGCATCTGTCCATAAAGTTGAGGCGGCCAGTTTGGAAGATCGGCGCATTACTATTCGCCAAATAACCCAAGATGTCAAGATTAGTACAGGGTATGTGAGAACTATCATTCATGACCATTTGCATATGCATAAGGTGTCTGCCAGATGGATTCCCAGGTTGCTCACATCATTCAAGAACCGAGAACGCGTCGAGTGCTCGAGGATGAATTTGGAGATGTGACAAGAAGATTAGTCAAAGTTTTTCAAAAGACTGATTGCACAGGATGAAACCTCGGTCCATCACTATGATCCAGAGACCAAAGCCCAGTCAATACAGTGGAAGCACTTGCACTCACCACCTCCAAAGAAGGCAAGGGTGAAGCCCTCCGCTGGCAAGGTCATGCTCACAGTCTGCTGGGATTACGACGGAGTAGTGATGACAGATTTCCTGTCAAAGAGTACCACAATTACAAGAGCTTATTATGCTTCACTTCTGAGGAAATTAAGGGAAGCTATCAAAATCAAGAGGCAGAGCAAGATCAGTAAAGTTACCCTCCTCCTGCAGGACAACGCTCCGGACCACAACTCGCATGTCGCCAGATCAGAAGAACGGGCGTGTGGTTATGAAATATCCCCATCCTCCCTACTCTCCTGGGTGCACCCTCTGACTTTCACCTTTTCTCAGCCATGAAGTTGTTTTTGAAAGGAAAGTGTTTCTCAGATGATGCAGCTTTGATTTTTGAAGTCACATCGTTGTTGGAGGAGCAAGCTGGGGTGTTCTACAAACGGTCTCCAGAGCTGCATCAAACGATGGGAGAAATGCATAACTCTGGGTTGTTCCTATGTAGAGTAAGACTAATAACTGTGCCAAGTTTCGTTGCTCTACTCCTATGGGAAGTGGGTCAGGGACATTACTTATTGCACGCCCCTCGTATATATATATATATATATATATATATATATATATATATATATATATATATATATATATATGTCACTTTGTGTATGTGTGAGTTGCATCTCATAGCTCCGAAACGGCTGAGCCTATATTTTGCAAATTTCACACAAAGGTAATTTATATGTGTGGCAGTGTTCCTAAATATGTTTTGTACAGAAATTAATCCGATAAGCACCGAAAATCGAAAAAAATTCGATCCTTAAAATAGTCTTTGTTTTTTTTTTTTTTTTTAGATAAAAAGAATTTTTACAGGGAAATATTTACGTTATACAATAGCCATTTTTTTTTTACATGGACGTCACCACTTATCAAGGCCCAGAAGCCACTTAGGGGATAAGGGTTATTTTGTGTACAGTAATCAATGGGATAGTGTTGAAGTATTCATTAGCATTGGAGATTTGATAAAGTGTCATTACATCAGGAATTTTTTTATGTTGGACTTGAAGACATTCATGTTGAAGTCAGAAGGGAAACAGGCAAGCGGTAGAGAGTTCCACGGGCGTACAGTTCTAAGAAAGAAGATTTGTTCATGGAGTCTACGTTTTAATTTAGGCACAGAGAAAGAGAGGGAAAAATTATTGACGAAGTCTATTTTGAACTCTGTCAAGGCAGGATAGGCTGTTTTTAGCAGCTCCTGCCTAGATGTGGCAACAGTATTCCATCCTTGGACTACTTGGCTTTTATATAGATAAAAAATTGCATCAGTAATGAGATTTCTTTTGGAGCGGTAGAAGGATCCCACCATTTTTTCGGCGACCTTGACAACAGACTTGATGTACGTGTTCCATTTAAGATCAGGAGTAAAGGGAAAACCCAGAAGCTTGTCAAAATATGGAGCCTCCCCTAGACGAGAACCATCCATTTCAATTGATGCAAGATGGGGATCAGAACGTTGATAGGATCTTGGTTTTAGATGCATGAAAGTTAACCAGCCACCTCTTTCCCCACTATACCACGCGCTCGAGATCAGAGGAGAGAGAATCAGAAAGAACTTTGTCATTTACAGGCTTTGATATGTTGCCATAGATGGTCGTGTCATCATCATAGATGTCAACGAATGATTTAAGTATGTGTTTTGGGAGATCATTGATGTAGATCAGGAAGAGAGTTGGATCAAGAATGGACCCCTGAGGGATTCCAGTATTAATACTGTGGGCCTCTGATTTTTTCCCATCAACCACTACTCTTATGAGCCTATCAGAGAGAAATGATTTAATGATTGAGAAAACATTATACCGTAACTGGAAATCTTGTGAAGTAGGCCCTAATGCCATACCTTATTGAAGGCCTTTTCAAGAGCAATTGCCCAAGAAAGGAAGCCTTTGTCGAGAGATTCACTAATCCCATGAGATATAACCGTTAGCACATCTGCGATAGATCTGGCAAAACGGAAACCATATTGCATGTCACTAAGAAGGTTATTTCTGCTGAGGTGGTGGACTACTTCTCTATTTAATATGGATTCCAGCAACTTACTCATGACACACAGGAGACTCATTGGTCTGTACTGAAAGGGAGACGACTTATCACCTGAATTCTTAAATACATAGCATACTGATGAGATTTTCCAGGGTGTTGGAAAGCACTTCTGCTTAAGGCAACGCTTAAACAGTTTTGTAAGTATGGGAGCAAGTTCTGGTTGAAGCTTTTTTAACACTATAATCGGGATGGCGTCAGGGTCAGTTGCTTTACTAGAATCAAGGTTCTTGATTAGCTTGGCGACTTCACGCACAGATATTTGTATGTTACCTTGCGTGTTGTGTGTTATAGGAGGAAATACGGGGAGTTGATGGCCTTTGTCGCATAGGGTTGATAATGGTTGGGATAGAACGCACGCTTCTGTTCAGGATCCTATTTGTTATTTGCCAAATCTGGTGGGAACCAAAGCCGCTGCTCAGCTACTTGTGATTTAACGGACTGAGCATATAGCTCTCTTGTATTTTTATTACTCTTTTACAGTGGTTGCTGGCGTTCCTGAAAGCAACTTTAATCTCAGTACATCTATTACGTTGGTAGCTATGGATAAAGTGATTTCTGCGCGCGATGACAGCAGCAGATTTTGGGGAGAACCATGGCTGGCAGTTAGGTTTTTGTTGGAATATTTTGGATGATATGAATCGGTCTATGCCTACAATTAACCATTCGGTCAGATCTGATACTATAGAGGACACATCCTTTTTAAACATGGAATGCAGAGGTATGAATGTACGGAAGCTATCCCAGTCAGCCATAGAGTATCGGTACGGTAGAGAGGCACATAATAATAAAATCTAAGCATATCATTTATTCTAAAAAATAGAGTTATTGTTATCTGGAGATATAGCTCAGTATTAGAACATTCGACTACAGATCGAATGAATACCTCTTAATTTTATTTCAATGTCTTTTATCAATGAGTTCAATTTACTATAAAAGAAGATGTTCCATTTAAAATCGCCGCAAATCATTTTTTCTCTTTCATATTTTAAAACTAAACATTAAACAGAAATGACTTTGGTAGAGAATTGATCGTCAAGTCGAAATATCAACTGACATGATATTGTAAACTAACACCGACGGAATTTGAGTAACGATATTTTCATTATTAACTCATTTTATTTTTTGCGAATCATTCTCCCAGGTAAATTATTCTTTATAATATATAATATTTAATAGAGGATTGATTCTATAAAAACATATACGTAATCTGCATAAATTTAAATATCATGTTTAAGGGTATTGTCCGACCGGGCAATGCCGGGTGTCAAGCTAGTATATATATATATATATATATATATATATATATATATATATATATATATATATATATATATATATTGGTTAAGCGCATTGCCCGACGGGCAATGCCGGGCGTCAAACTAGTATATATATATATATATATATATATATATATATATATATATATATGCCAATGCGCTTAACCAATATATATATATATATATATATATATATATATATATATATATATATATATTTTGGTGTCTTCATTGCATACTCTTGTTGTCCTATTATATATATATATATATATATATATATTTATATATATATATATATTATTTATATATATATATATATATATATTTATATATATATATATATATATATATATATATAGTATACCTTCTTACCTTAAGAGAAAAAATTAAGTGGACAAGAAACCATTCTTTAAAAAAAAAATATAAATAAATAAATTTTGGAAAATCGAAAACGAAACTGGATTTAACTGTTTTCAAAAACGAGGCCATGTGATTTGTTTTAACGATATTCAAAATGGCGACCAGTGAATTTAGAGGCAAATATCGGGAAATAAAGGTATTAATATCATTAGAACTACTTTTCCGCGACAATTTTAAACGTTGTATTCGCAAAGCGAAAAAATTAAATCATAAGAGGTGTGTGCATTGTACATTTCCACTAACACACACAAAAAAAACAAGGACAGCAATAAACGTTTCCATTCGTGTCTACAGATAATTTTCAAAAGAAATAAATATTTAATCATGAAACTTTCCGTAGGTTGATTTTTTTAATTTATTGTATTTCGATTTTCTCTTTTGAAATTACTATGTTTATTATGATGTGTTCCTTTTTCTAGTGTTTTCAAATTTGATCAACGTTCGGCATATTCCAGCGGTTTATTTAAACTGCCTGAAAATACTACAGGGAGAAACGCTCATTCTCCGGACAATTAACCAATATTCAATTGATAATCGATAAAAATAATTCAGTATGTCTTTATTAACATCACGAATAGATGAGAAACGCACATAGACACATATTGTTCTCAAAGTTCTATTAAGACATCAATAATAAGCATTTATGTCGAAAATACTTGAAGGAATTTGTGATTTTTTTTCTTTTAATAGATGCTCTTTTCAAATGCAGCAACAAGTATATTATTTTCATCCATTTGATCATAACCAAATATTTATTTAAGTATTCTACATAGTTTCACAATATTTACAATTATGATTCTAGGAAATGTGACAGTAATTATTTAAAGAAACTCATTTTTTTAATACAATATTTTCATTAAAAGATGCACTTAAAATTGGTAAAACTTATTAAATGGTGTATATTCTTTTCAACTAAAAAAGTTAAAAGAAATACTCATAAAAGTAGCTACAAGGGCTCATCATAAACTTAGCATTGACGCTATTTAGTTCAGAGGTGTTTTATAGAAGATGTTTTATGGAAAATGTTTTATGGAAAATGTTTTATGGAAAATGTTTTTTTTTTGTGGTAGAGAATATTTTCGTAGTAAAAAAAGAATAATTACACAATACGAAACAAACATTTTATACATTGAAAAGTACACATACATACATATATATATATATATATATATATATATATATATATACTTGTGCATGTGTGCATATGGATGTGTGCACATTATATAATAATAGGTAATAAAAAAGGATACATTTAGTATTAACTGCTGCCTTAAGTGGAAGCTAGTTCAAGCAACAGTCAGCAGAGAAGTGCATTGTACGAATGCAAGCATAATTGAACATGACAGTAAAATTATTCAATTAAATCTTTACAACGACCATAAAAGATTTTGAGAATAAACAAATTCATTTTGTCTACGTAACGAAGATTGTAGACAAGAAATACAAATCGCTTTTAAAATTTTTAAATGGAAAATCGACCGAGCATCATTCAGGATTTGAAAGGAGTAATGAATGCAGTGATTAACGCAAACAGAAGTATCAAGCAAATATATTGACCAAACTTTAAATCTGAAATTTGCCTTTGGGAATCAACATGACAGGTTTTCCGCACGACTTACTGAAAATCATTCCCTTTATTTCTACCTTCTTAGCACACACACACACATACGCATATATATATATATATATATATATATATATATATATATATATAGAATAGCAATATATTGAGTAAAATATATATATTTATATGTATACCGCTCTTTCTCTCGGATGTTTCCGTCAGCCAGTTACAAGTAAGTATAGACCTCTTCATGCGATATTACTTATTTAAGTGTAAAGTTCGTAATCTACGGACGAATCAGATTACGGACCTCACTTTTAATATTAAGTAATATCACCTAAAAAGTCTATAGTTAGTGATAACTGGATGACCGAAACATGTTCATGAATGTGTAGTGACATAAAATATATATATATATATATAATTCTCTGTATGGTTTGTGAAGGAGAACCCAAGCAATTCACTCGATTATAAAGTTTAATCAATATAGGACCGTAATATTCATTTACATATGCGTTACGAAAGATCAGAAAAACATCGGTTCCGTCGGTTTTTACAGGATTTGAAACCGACAGTGCCGAAGCTTTTTTTCTGATCTTCTATAACACACATAATAAATAAGCATATAAATATACATACACACACACACACACACACACACACATATATATATATATATATATATATATATATTATAGTAAGTTATGATGATATATATGGCAACTAAGCTACACATAATTTTCCACGTTTCATCTCCATGAGGATTTTTCAGGCTATTGCATGGAATCGATGTTGTTTCGTATTTTATATATTCCCGTCGTACTGGGTTTGCTAGTCAGCCAATAAGGTTCTTTGTTATTCATACACCCATCTATCGTAGCCAAGGAGCGTGTATATATCAGGCAAGATTCACATGATCTCTAATTCATCTGTTCTATGTTCTGTTTAGCAAGGATGTGTTTATTATTTCATGTAAAATATAATAAGTCAAGCTTACACATATAGAAACCTACGTAGACTATGTTTGAGTAAGTTATCCTAAACTGTAAATAACACCGAAATGTAATAAACTGCACGAATGAATAGCAAACGTATATGCAAAATAAATTTTATCTCAGAAAAATTACAACAAGCTTGATTAAATATTAATAACATCATTAACAATAATGATAATGATAATTATAATAATTTAATAATAAACAAATAAATTAGCAAATGCATTAGTATGAAATAAAATGTAATTTTAAATAATCAGATTAAAACTAGGTTACTTTCCAACACAGAAAAGAGAAAAACTTCCCCGCCAAATAGAACAAAATAACAGATGAATAAGTGGACAATGGAACGCTCGATAAACGTGTGCGCATTGTCTACGATAAATGGGTGTGTGAATAACAATAAATCTGATTTACACCCTATACCACTGGAATATATACAATCATGAAACAATATCGATTCCATGTCGAATCCTAATGAAGATGAAACGCGGAGACATCGGTATAGGTTAATTACTATAAATATATTTTCACATTTACTACCTAGCTCTACTTACATATCGAGCACTGTTAAAAATAAATACTGAAAATCGATAACATTTTGAGTTAATCAATAAAATGATTATATATACAAAGTGGATAACATTGTCATCCTAGAAAATACAACATGATTTTATTTTTGTTTAATTAAAACCGATTTTCTTTTCTTTTTCTTTTTTTTTGTTATAGACCATCTACTAGTTGGCCAGTTGTGTACAAATTCCAGGGGCGATAGGAGCCTTCCATCATGTCTAAACGTGACACAAGGTTCAACGAGCGAGATGGGACATGCGCCGCTGAACAACTAATGTTCTCTACCGATCCAAATTATTACAACAGGACTATTGCTAGCACCCTCAGAACGCATCGCTAGATTGCTACGAATAACAGGGACGTACACAGGGTGATGAAAACAACGCTTTCGGCTACGGTTATAGTCTTTGGTTTGGTTTCAGGTGAGGGACACATCATGTCACCTCACATCTTCGAAGTCGGCTTGAAAGTCAACACCAAAGTCTACCTGGATGTGCTGAAGAGTGTGGTGATCCCTTGCTGCAATCATGTGGCCGCTGGTCGACAAGTCCAAAGAGACCCAGGTTTGTTTCAAAAGGAGTGCTACACCTTTTTACCTTTCCTTCACCGCCCTCCTCTCCTCACTCACTTGAACCTGCTGGGCTATTTTGTTTGGTCATACATCGAGAACATCACCAACATCATTTCCCACAAAACCAAAGCCAGTCATATCGCCACCATCAACCGAGTATGCACCGAGCTCTTGCCAGCGCTTGTGGAAAAGTCATGCTCCCAGTTCTGGACTGGTATCGAGGTGGTGATTGAGGCTGAAGGCAGCTATATAAAATAGATGTCAGCTCTAATACTTAGTCAAGTTACCTGAAATTATTTTATCAATAAAGTTTAAAAATACAGCTGTAGTATTGTTTTCTTTAGGGCAACACTTTTATCGTTCCACCATATATATATATATATATATATATATATATATATATATATATATATATATATATATATATATATATATGTTATGTCCTTGAAGGGGAGAGATGAGGTGTATATATTTTTGTGTATATGGTACCTATCATGTCTAAAAGTGACACAAGGTTCATGGCTGTGACCGTCTGTCTTCTGTGTGTTTACATGTGTGTATACAATCATGGGTGTGTGTCTCACATATAAGAAGATTCTACCTTTTTCCGTTTTTAAAAGATGCATTCTCGTGACGATGTCTGCGTGCTTTCCTGTTAAGAAAACGCATGTGTCCCTATTTTTTATATGGGATGTAGTGCACCTGCAAGCCAACGCGTTCACAACAGGTCAGAGTGGTGTCGTTGGTTTTGATGCGACTTTACTTTTTGAATCCCATCGAACTCAATGCCATCTGGCACTAACTGCACTATTCATGTCATGGACGCTATAACACACACACACACACACACATGTATAGCTCTGAAATATATTAATATTATAAATTTCAAACAAGTAAAATATTTGTTTATTTTCCTAATATTACGTTTTGATTTGGCTTTCAAGCGTACTTGATGCATATTTTATTAATCACCGTTTCTATATGGAATTCACACCCTACAGAAAATGGACTCTGATTTATGAAAGTATGATAGGTTACGAAAAGGAAGGGTTGTAAAGAGATAGCTTCGAATTTGGGGGTATCAAAACCAAAGAAAAATATGATGAAAGTAAAAATAAAATAGATAAACCCCATAATTTATTATACCATACCTGTTCACACTGAAACACTTATCACAATATTCTGTGGATCTATATTAAAAAATCTTGTTAAACTTTGTGACATATTTCCATTCTATGGAGGTCAGGCGCGAACGAACACCCCATAATTTTATTATATCATATTTCTTCAAACTGAAACATAATTATCAAAGTATACTTACGCAGATAGATATGAAAAGTCTTTATTAAAGTTTGTGCCTATTTCCATTCTATGGAGGCCAGGCGGGAATGCAGACCCCACAATTTTATTATACCATCCCTATTTAAGTAAAAACATACTTATCAAAGTATTATTATGTAAATCTATATCCAAAACACTTGTAAACGTTTTTTGTTAATTTTTACATTTTTTATTTCCATACTTTGTGGACCAGTCGTGTACACAGACCCCACAATTTTAATGAATCACCGTTATGCCAGATCAAACATTTCCATTCCTGTGTCTCGATACATCTTCTATCATTATATGTGATCAGTTTTCTATAATAGTCAACCATATAAAGGAGCCTATTCGTGACCAGACACACACACCCACACAGAAGTTTAGCTTAATATATATATATATATATATATATATATATATATATATATACAAGAATAAAAAAGCATTGGAAATGCAAAAGGATATAGGGATGGTATGCCAAAAAGTATACAAACAAGATAGCTATGAATGGCTAGGCACATGGAAATAGAATTGCATCCAAATTATAGCCCTATAGCTTTTCTCCAATCTTCATTCCGTACCTTCATTACGGTTGTAAAAAGCTATAGGGCTATACTTTGGATGCAATTCTATTTCCATGTGCCTAGCCATTCATAGCTATCTTGTTTGTATACTTTTTGGCATACCATCCCTATATCCTTTTGCATTTCCAATGCTTTTTTATTCTTGTTAATTAGTATTTTTACTTACAGTCTTATTTTTAAACTTACATTCATGATAGTATTGTCTTTTTTAGGAGGCGGCTCATTGCCGCCTCCATTAGTAGCAGGTCGCTTCCTGCTGGGTTTTAGGTCATTGGGTTTTGGGCCTTAGGAGTTTCCTCTTGGTCCTCCATCGGTTCTATATTACATAGAGAGTGCTACCGCCTCTCTGATAAAACAGTTAGAGTATTATAAAGTTCTAAAATGTTCATACCTTCACTATTAAATTTTTCTTGACTTTCTTGGAGTTTCTTTTGCGGTTAATTTAACTTATTTCCTTTGGCGTTTGGTGAGTTCTTAGAAGAACTGGTCTGATCTACTTTTCTTAGCGAGCGAAGAGATTCAGCTGCATTTAACAATGGTTGCTATAGTGTATTTTTGCGCATGCGTGAGAATTTCAAGTTTCCTCCTTATTTTTCAATAGTTTGACAGTAGTCATGTGTCTTTCTGCCAAGAGCGACAGACGTCAGTGTTAGCCGTGATCGTCTAGAGGTTAGGACCCCACGTTGTGGCCGTGCTAACTTAGGTTCGAATCCTGGTCACACCATTGAAATTTTGTACATATTTTACAGTCCAAAATCTGAAGAATTATTTGTTTTTATAACATTGTTTTTTGACGTCGTACTTGCTGATAGGTTACTCTTATAACAATTTTGATCAACTGAGATAAAGATTTCGTGGTTTCATTAACGATGGTGGGTTACTGTTTAAAGAAAAAAACCTTAACGTTCACCTCAAATATTCAGCGTCCAAGAAATATAGGCCACTGGCAAACTGGAACGTCTGTGAGCATCCGGTGTATTATTTGGAGATGTCCCTTTTGAGAGAAGTTCCGTGTTCGAAGTGGTCTGTCTACATTGGGTATATAGTGTTTAAAACTTGTTATTACACGTAATCTTATTTAATTATGGAGTTAGCTAAAAAGCGATGGGTCACTGCACTTCTCCGTGTAAAGAGCAGTCGATTGATGCTTGAACTGTTGTCAGAGACCGTTCGTACACCGAGATACATCGTCTCAAAAGAAAGAAGAAAGAAGAAGAAAGAAGAAAGAAGAACAATTGGCCATTTTTGTACCCTTTTTTTTTTGCTCTCTTTTGACATTTTAACCGACGTTCTGACACTCGCTGGATTCGTAAGACACTTCTCTGTAAGAATATGTGCTTTTTGAAACTTATTAGTTGATTTTAGTTGAGATTTGGATAGTTTTGTTTTGTAGGCGTATATAGGCGTGTACGGGCCATCCCTATATAGAGAGTGCTACCGCCTCTCTGATATATATATATATATATATATATATATATATATATATATATATATATATTATAATAATTATTAAATACCTGAAGACGCTAGTGTTTTATCCTTTCGGGAATCATCAGTGCAAGGTGTCGATAGATTCGAACCAGGCAATGAAGCCATTTCTGACTCCATTATGAGCCATTATTGAAAATCCATGGATTAAGGAAATAAACATTATTTTCTCTATATATTCCTTGTTTCAAACAATAAAATCTTAACTTAAATATATGTGTATATTTTTTTTATTTACAGAATTTAACTTTAATCATTAAAATTATATATTGCTCTATTTTTTAAATATTGAGCTGTACTTTTTCTGGCTAGGATCACCTGAAAGTAATATCTGACAGAATAATTCACTTGATCTCTTATCTGTGACATATATATATATATATATATATATATATATATATATATATATATATATATATATATTTCCGGGTAATATATGATGATTGCTGCATCTTTCCAGATGATCGCCGTCACATTGAGTTCTCCCAATCTCATCGTTCATGCCATCTTAGATGACTCTGCAGATTTGCACATGAAGCAGATAAGACATACAAATTGAAGCAGATGAGACATACAAATTTATTATACCATAGCTGTTCACACTGAAACACTTATCACAATATTCTGTGGATCTATATTAAAAAACCTTGTTAAACTGTAAATGTTATTCTGTGGATCTATATTAAAAAAACCTTGTTAAACTGTAAATTGAGCAATTTCCACTGAATTGACTTCCTCTGGAGGTTGAAGGGTATTTCTATGACCAATCCCATGTCTTCTCAAACCAGCAGTAAACTTGCAAATTATGCTGCTTATTAAACAGATCGTTTGGTATGGATTAATAGGTGCAAACTTAATCTGAACAGGAGTTTTGTGTGACTTAAGGTAGTTGACGTAAGCAAATTTTGACAAAAGCACTCGTTCACAAGTGTCGCATTTATAGCTTTGTGTGTCATGGTTAAGACAATCAATTAAACCTTTGCGAAGCTCTCGCTTCAGATTGCTGTGGGTCTGCTTTCTTTTCTCTAGAGCATCACAACTTTCACGTACAAGCTTTTGCCACTTCGGCCTTTGCAGAGTAAGATCTTCCCATGTGTCGGTGTCGATATTTGAGACTTTCAAATTATCCTTTGTTGAGTCCCTGAACCTCTTCCTAGTCTTCTGTTGAGGGCGCTTACCATTTTCCAGCTCCCCGTAAAAACTTGTTGCAGCAGCATACAATCTTTCATTCGAACCAGGTGGCTCACCCAACGCATGTGAGATCTGATTATAAGGGTCTCAACACTAGAGCAACATATTCTCACAAGGATTTCAGTATCGGGTACTTGCGCTTGCCACTTAATGTTTAAGATACGTCTCAAGCGTTTTTGGTGAAATCGTTCAAGCCATTTAATGTGCCTTTGATGCAATGCCCATGTCTCCGATGAATACAACAGTGTGGTTACAAGGGGCGTGCGATAAATAATGCCCATGACCCACTTTTATTTGTCTGATCTAGCTGAAATTTTGCATGTGCAATGATTTATACCTCTACAGGTTAGGTACAGCTCTGAACTAATTGTGGTTTCTGTTTCACAGGTGTTTGAATTGATTCAGTTGTGAAATGGAGCCTGTTGAATGTCGGGCAGTGATCCGCTTTTTGTATTTGAAAGGACGCACACCACAGGAGATTTTTGATGAAATGAAAGAAACTTGTGGTGATAATGCCCCATCATATGACCTTGTAAAACGTTGGCATCGTGGATTCAAACATGGCCGGAAGTCTGTGGAAACAGCTCCCAGAGCAGCCCCCCCCTTCTGCCATTGATTAGGCTTCTGTCCGTAAATTTGAGGCTGCCATTTTGGAAGATCGGAACATTACTATTCGTCAAATAGTACAAGATGTCAAGATTAGTACAGGGTTTGTGGAAACTATCATTCATGACCATTTGCATATGCATAAGGTGTCTGCCAGACGGATCCCCAGGTTGCTCACATCATTCCAGAAGCGAGAACGCGTCGAGTGCTCGAGGATGAATTTGGATATGTGCCAAGAAGATGAGTCCAAGTTTTTCAAAAGACTGATTACACAGGATGAAACCTCGGTCCATCACTATGATCCAGGGATCAAAACTCAGTTAATGCAGTGAAAACACTTGGAGGCAAGGGTGCAGCCCTCCGCTGGCAAGGTCATGCTCACAGTCTTCTAGGACCAGGACGGAGTAGTGATGACAGATTTCCTGGACTGACTGGACTGGAGAAATTGATGACAGATTTCCTGGACTGACTGGACTGGAGAAAGACTAATAACTGTGCCAAGTTTCGTTGCTCTACTGCTATGGCAAGTGGGTCAGGGACATTACTTATTGCACGCCTTCGTAGTACACACATTTTGTAAACGCAGATCTGTCTGTGATGCCACAATCAGACCACACTCAATTTACAACCTTCCAAAATCTATCGGTGCCTTCTGAATTCCTCTGTTGATTTCAGTGTCGAGACAGCCATCCCTCGACAGAGAACTACCAAGGTAGACAAATTAATCAACTACTCCTAGTCTAGCAGCATAGACCATGATTACTGTCCCAGTGCAGGCGTGAACATCACCTTTGTTTTAGACAGACTAATCCTCAGACCCAAGGCAGTGCAGGAGTCAGCAAAGCTATCCATTATATGCTGCATATCAGTCTCAGTGTGCGAAAAAAAATAGAATCGTTTGCATACAGTAATTCCTTGACTAAGACATGATGCAGCTTGGTTCTCGCATTAAATCTTCTAAGATTAAAAATGCGACCTGTAGTTCGAAACTTTAACATGACACCCATATCGCAATCACGAAACGCATGAGCAAGTAGAGCAGCAAAATATATAGAGAGAAGAGTAGGGACAGGAATATCACCTTGTTTGACACCATTGTCAACTGGGATTTCATCAGATAATTTTCCGTTAAACGAGACCCGAGCTTTCATGTCCCTGTGCAGTTCCTTGAATATTCTAACAAAAGTTGGAGGACATCCTACTTTCTCTAAAATCAACCAGAGATCATCCCTGTTTACGGTGTCAAATGCTTTGGTTAGACCCACAAACACTTGATACAGCGGTATCTGTTGTTCAATGCATTTCTCTTGGACTTGCCGGACTGAAAAAAAATCATATCCATAGTTCTTCTGCCAGACCTAAAGCTACTTTGTGACTCTGGAATAGCATTAGGACAAACATTCTCCAGTAACCTGTTTAATAGAAGTCATGACAGAACTTTCCCAGCAGCTTCCCAAAGCGTAATCCCACAGTAGTGGTCACAAACATTCTTCTGTCCTTTTCCTTTAAACAGGGTAACCAAGATACCATCAATCCAATCCTGTACAACAGAAGCACCTTCCCAGATTTCCTCACCCAAACCAAGAATAGCATTAGTAATATTCACACCTCTAATCTTTCCACCGGAATACCATCCAAACCAGAAGCTTTGCCACCGCTGACTTGTGCGATAGCCAACTGCACCTCAACCAGACTAGGCAAATGATCCATTCTGAATATGATATCACATTGTGGTAGGCTATCAATTGCATCAGCATCTACTGCTGATAGATTGTGAAACCCATCAGTAAAATGCTCTTGCCATCTTTTCAAGATATTTTCTGGATCCTTAATGACAACAGAACCATCTTTCGATATCAGGAGATATATTGAAAACGTAGGAGGAGCAAATACTTGGCGCAGGAGTCTATAAAATTCCTTCGAATTCTATGTGTCCAACGCCTTTTGGATCTGCTCCGATATATATATATATATATATATATATATATATATATATATATATATATCCAATATTGGTTTTTCATTTTTCTTAGCTTACGTTGCAATATGACTTTGACCTCTTTGCATTGTTGCAAATTAGTTGTATGATCAGAATGATCTTCTTCACGAAGTAAAAATTCATAAAATTGTCTGTTTATTCATCAGCAACTGATTGATTTCAAGATTGTTGTCCTCAAACCAGTCCTTATCCTTATCCCTCTTGAAGCCAATAACTTCAGCATCAGCAAAATAAACTTCACCAATATACCATGAACTACTAGATTATCAAGCTTTTCCGCCATACTCTTTTGAACTTCAAGCAAATTTAACTTGGCGGCATCAATACGGCTAGGCACCTTAACGCCACTATGACGAACTTTCTTATGAATTCGTAGATAAACCTTCCCTCTCATCAACTCGTGATCGGTGTCACAGTCAGCACTGCGCATGACACCAACAGTATATATATCTCGAAAGTCCCGTTTTTAAGTTATGATGAAGTCAATTAAGTGACTATGCTTTGAACGTGGATGTATCCAAGTAGTTTTGTGCTTCAGTTTATGGCGAAAAAAAGTTTTGCAGATAGCAATATTAAATTCTGAACACAGCTCTGGTAGCTTAATGCCATTAGCATTCATGGTACCGATACCATGGCGGCCAAGAGCACTCCAGGTGTCATAATATTTCCCAACAGTGCAATTGAAATCACTAAGTATAACAAGTTTTTCATTAATTGATGTAGATGCAACAACGGAGCGCAAGGACTCATAGAAACACAATATGTCATCTTAATTCGCTTGAAGGATTGATGCATAGACTTATAGAACGGTGACGAATCTGTTGTGTGAGAGAGGAACACGAAGTTTCATGATGTGGTCGCAGATACTGGAAGAGAATTCATAGTATCAACAAAGGATGTTTTAATCGCAAAACCGACTCAACCATTTCTAAGGCTACCCCCCGGTTTACCAATCCAGAAGAGAGTGTAACCTGATGATATATCTGACATTTGATCTTCTCCTGAGAGACGGGTCTCTGATAGACCAACAATATCTATATCAAATCTCCGTAGCTCTGCGGTGAGAAGCGCTTCCATGCGCTCTCTACGGTTGGATGACCCTTTATCAAGAAGAGAGCGTACATTCGAACACCATAAATTGAATTTTACTCCTTTACATCTTTGTTTTCTTCCTGCTTACATGAACCACCGTTAGCCGCAGGAAACTAACCAGTGATAGTGTGACACAATTTTTAGTGCACCTTTTCTAGCATTTTCTCAAGAAACTGGCTGAGCAGTGCTCTCCCTGAGTAGGGCTGCTCAGTCACAGGAACCCTCACCGGAGTTGGCCTCTGTCATGTAAAGGCACACAACGATGTTAAGATAGCTTCCTGTCGCCTCTGTGCAGATTTGTGACTGAGTACCTCTAACTGGTCAAGTCTCGACATGTTGCCATTCCTCCATCGCCATACGACTTGCAATAGAAATGAACGACAGATAAAAAGAGGAGCAAAAAAGATAAGAGATAAAAGATAGATCTCAAGTAACATCTGTACATCGTTGTATTAAAGTGACAAGCGCTTGTACGACACAAGTGCCACTCTCCAAGTCTCCGCAACAATAACCCAGTGACAAGCCATTGCAAGATGACTGGTAATTGATTTGACCGCAGATTTATCGTAAGAGTTTGTAATGCTGGACACCTTGAATAACAACATAGGTTTACCATTAACAAAAACCAACAAAGAATTGTCCAGGTGACATATGGCCGAGTGGTCCTAGACGTTGTATACAAGTTTACAGTTACCCAAAGGTGCTGAGTTCAATCCTGAACGAAGGCAGTGAAAAAGTAACATTCAAAACAGAGAATCCTAGCTGGAGTCCGAACACGGTACCCCCGTAATAATAATAAAGTGTTTGGTTCGAGACTCCTAACAAACGGTTCCCCAGTTCGATACAAAACATCTGATGAAGGACGAAACTTTGTGACGTTAACAAACAAGATGAGGAAGTCAGTCCGACAATCCCTGTAGACCGAAAATTGACAAAGTACTTTGTAGGGAAATGTACAAACAGAGACACACACATTTTAACTTATATATATATATATATATATATATATATATATATATATATATATATATATATATATATACATAAATTCACCTTTAAAAGAGAGGGAATCGCCCGATCGTTGGAGACAAAATACAACCAACCAAGCAGGTATATATATATATATATATATATATATATATATATATATATATATATATACCTGCTATATATATATATATATATATATATATATATATATATATACCTGCTTGGTTGGTTGTATTTTGTCTCCAACGATCGGGCGATTCCGTCTTTTTTAAAGGTGAATTTATGTATATATATATATATATATATGTATATATATATATGTATATGTATATATATATGTGTGTGTGTGTATAAAATCATAGATATTATGACCGCAAAAGCACGTTCAATAACAAAAAACACTGAAGGAAAACAGTACTAGCAAACCAATACTGAGAACTCAAAGAAAGTAAACGTTCGCCGATAGCTGAATGGAAAACAGTAACACAAGCAAGTACTTAAAGGGGCCTAGACGATCCATGTGGGTTAGACCTAAATGGGAAAGTCGCTATCCTATCCTCTAAAAAACCCAATATCTATTAAATTGTAGGGAGAAATAGCGAACAGCTATGTGCACAGGATAGACTTTGCTCTAAGATAAATAATAAAAAAATTGACAATAACAATAAAAATAAGACATAACAAGAAATAAAATATAATATACATATATATTCATATAATAAATAATTTTATAAAGAAATTGACATGATATCCGAAATATAAAGCAAAACACAAAATAACATATGTAACTTCACGTGGGTTGAAAGTAGGTTAGCTTCCTACACACAAAGAATATCTACCCATCCCATAAAAAAAACACACAACGGGAAAAAGTGAACCTGACGCCAACTGTACCTGAGTCAATAAGTGCCCGACGATTGGCTAATTAAGATGAGCAGAGTTATAACTAGGAAGCTTATTGGCTAACTAGAAAATTCAATACCATGAGTTTATATAAAAATGCACGATGACCACAATTTTCGCATAAGCCTGGTGAATTCTCGCGAGGATGAAACGCGGAATATTCTGTGTAGCCTAATTTGCCATATATGTTTTACAACTTACTGCCTAACTGAACCTATGTTGAAGTAAATACTGAAAATGCACGGATATAATTACATCTCATATTAAATTATGTGATTAAATGAAATAGTCATATATATATATATATATATATATATATATATATATATATATATATAGAGAGAGAGAGAGAGAGAGAGAGAGTACAATTGAAATATGATATATTACTTTATATTTTAAACTTTAATTCAAGGCATTGTATATAAAAATAACTTCATAAAATTAACAGTAGGTTCTCCACAGTGCAATGTAGACTACAACGTATTGTGTACATTGCGGGGGGGGGCATCTGAAGCTTCCTCCAACTGGGGCAGGCAATTAATTCATTTGATTGAAAAATGAGCGATTGCACCGATTTCAATGATAATAAAACTATGGGAGTGTTAAACGTTTGATCATCATTCAATTTCGAGCATTGTCAGGTCTCCCTGCTAGTTGGTTTCTGTATACGGCATAATCGCCAGATAACCGAGTTAAGCAACGTTGAGCCGGGTTAGTACCAGACGAGTGACCATTTTGGAATTTTAGACGCTGTATGTGCTCTCCGCTTATCTCGGCATTTGTTTCCAGTCGTCTTATACATACAATTTACTTGCCACAGGTATTTAGCAATGTCGACTCAGTAGATGTGCGGTTGGAGATTGCGCACCTCTTGCCACAAAAAATTCACGTGCTGGCATCCCCTGGTGAGTATCCATAGTCTGTTAAAGACTGAACGATCCCTATATATATATATATATATATATATATATATATATATATATATATATATATATATATATTCAGTATCTACTTCGAATAAGTTTTATGTCCTTACTTTAGAATTTTGAAGATAACTCGCCAACTTAATAGGCCTTTAACTGTCATCTAAGTCGCAGCCCCTGTCCAATCGACGATAGGTTGCATCCCTTTGCCTGTTTTACAAGTAACAAGTATTTCAACGGTGGGTTCTCTGACGAACTACAATCCCTTGTACCCCTTCGACAGAAATACCCCCGACAAACCCGACAAACAGCGAAGTCCCACCACTACATAGCTGATATCCCTAGATATAAGAAAGCCGTCTACCCTAATATCTTCTTCCTCAGAACTTCAGGTCTTTGGAATTCTCTTCTAGTATCCTGCTTCCCCAACTGTACTGACATGCAGAAGTTCAAGTGTAATGTAAACAGACATCTTGCTACTAAATTCCCTACATAGTACCCCTGAAACTTGGGTCCCTGATAGTAGCCCCCTACACCAAAGTTGCAATGTCCCTTGTTTAGGGTAAAAAATATAATTAAAATAACAGTTTTCTCTTCTAATTTGTATTATTCAAAAATCATAACAAAACTTGTTTTGTCACAAGAACAGTCAGTTGAAGTATCAGGTTTAAATAACAGTCTATTTAATTTACTTAAACTTAACGAATCAAACACATTATAATATGCCAGCGCATCTTACTTGCTTTAAGAAGTGAGATAGGAAAAAAGCAGCGAATATAAAACATCGTTTAACATGTTCACTTTTCGTTTTATCATGAAACAAAACAAACAATGTTTATCTCATCTTAAATTTAATTCAAACAATTATTAAAGTTGGTCTTAATTGATTTGAAATATTTGAATAACTAATCAAAGTGTTTTTAAAATAATCTTTTCGTAGAATATATGCCTATTTTTCCCATGTATATCTTTTTATCACTTTGTATTTTATTTCAGGCCTGAATTCCTCTTTACATCCAGATTTCTTACATTTGTAAGATTTTTTAATTAAAAACAAAACGATATAAATCTATAATCATACGGCTTGTATCTAAACTGTGTTAAATAGCAACATGATTAAATCTATTTCATATGCAATTCTTGAGAGGCTTAAATATGTGAGAAGAGATTGTTTTAAATATTTTGTATAATCGTTTGAATGCTAATAAGCACGTGTGCCCCGATTCCGACCATCAGATCCTTGTCTATTGCTAAATTCTCTTCTTACTTATTATAAGCAAACTATAATCAGAGTGATAATTTGGATTAGATCTGCCCACCAACGCCTCGGGGTAGAGTAATAGGCGTGTAAGCGATGTGTGAAGCGTTCAGAAACCCCGTGAGAACACTTTTTGTTTTCATCATTTTGTGGATTGCAACTACTTCATAGCATATTAATTTAAAGTTGCTTGAATAGAGAATTGTTTCATTTGGAATGCAATGCTTCTGATTGAAGATAGGGTATTATTATTATTATTAATATTAATATTATTATTATTATTATTATTATTATTATTATTATTATTATTATTATTATTATTATTATTGCAGCATTCTTAATATAGGTAAAAAGAAAAACAATAACAATACCGTTTTTTTTAGATATAATAAAGTGTTAGATTAAATGAAATGTTATTTAGATTTTAACAATAATTTATTTGATTTTTATCGTATTACATTTCAGTTATTAGATGTTGTATTGTATGATGACAAAGTGTACACGAATAAAGGTGAAGTTATTCTGATCTTTACGCATCCATATAAGTATTGAAAATATTATCGAGTGTGTTCAATCGCTTATATAATCTAGAGATCTGAAATATTCCTTAATTGCTCTGTTTAGTCATTAACACTTTATAACGTAAAACTCGTTTTGTATAGTGTTATTCGCTTCACATTCTTATCATATAATTTATTTAATATAAAAAAGCAAGTGCAAATCTAACAAAGATTTTATTGAAGATTTGTTATCTATTTATTTAAATTTCAATTATTAAGGCATTATTTTAGCGATCTGGGGCGCGGATAATTTTGTTAAATTTACTTAACATTAATATGCACCTCTGCTGTTCATGTGATTAAGAATCATAGTTTTAATAACTTCGAGAAAAGCCAAGAAAAATTAGCATCCTTCTGCTTAATGCCATGTACAAACCACGAAATGTTAAAAATTTAACTTAACAATAAAAACCCATGTTATTTGATTATTTCTTTTATACAGTTATAAATTGGGGGCTAAATAAAATAGAAAAATAAAACATGGCGTAAATATCATAAAACATAATTACAATTACTCTTTAGCGCTTTTCAAGATTAATTTAATCATGCCTATATTCTTTTTTTTATCTTCTTTTAAAATTAATGAGCTCTTATTCTTCTGCTTAGTCAGGAATGAAATATTAATAAATTGACATAATAATTATATGATTGTTTCTGCGTTACAAAACTGGTTGTGTCAAAAGTTGAACATTTTAACATGCTAAAATAAAAAAAATAGTAAATAAACCAACATCTTTGATTTTGGCATCTAGTCTTTTTGTCATTTATGCTCTATAGTTATATTAAACATACTTCGAGCTTCATATAAAAAGAATTGGTAGAAAGGGCGAAATATAATCGAATGATCATATTTTTACACACACACACACACACACACACACACATATATATATATATATATATATATATATAAATATATATATATATATATATTCTAGCAGTTACGTCCGGCTTTTCTCGGGCCCTATGTACTTTATGTGCATATGTATATATTAAAAAGTGTGAATATCTACGGTAATGCTTTTCTATATAAATTAATTATTAAGGCTTCCTTAATTACCATAGAAAAGTTAGTAGCAACCGCAGACGTCAACTTTTTTAAATTTTGATCCCAATTTTTACCCCTTAACATTTATTGTTTTGGGTTCAAATTGATTTAAAATGTTTGACCCATGTCCATCTAAAATTTCAAGTGTTTAGACCCAAAATTGGCGGGAGAGTTTGGTAGAGTCTGCAGAGGTCAATTCTGTAAACGTTGACCTCTTGCCGGAAAACTTTTCGCCGAAAAACTGCTTAAAAGCTTGCTGCATGTTTGAATACGCTTTATGCAAAATTTCAAATGTTTGGACTCAAAACGGACTTGATAGTTTGCTAGAGATCGCAAAGGAACAATCTTTTCAACTTTGACCTCATGGAAGCCATATTTTCAGCAAAATAAAAAAGACGATTAAAAAGCTTGCCCTATGACTGAATACACTGTATGTAAAATTTCAAATGCTGAGTAATTTGGTAGAGACCGCAGAAGTGATTTTTTTTTAATTTGACCCCAATTATGACCCCTTAAAATTTATTGTTTTGGGATCAAATCAAGTTAGATCCATGCCCAAGTAACTTATATCTAAAATTATTATGATATAACAATTGTTTAGCAAATATGCATAACATTTTAATAAATATATCATAAATATGCATAAAAATTTAATAATTTCTCAGTAAATGTCCGCAATTTTACTTTGTAGTAAACTAGCATGGATGTCTAGCGTTGCCCGGGTGTTTGGAGGTGTGTGCTGAGCAAAAAAAAAAAACGAAAACAAAAAAACGGTTATTTTTTTTCATTTTTATCCCTATTATGACCCCTTAACATTTGTTGTTTTGGGCACAAATAAAGTTATTAAGTTAGATCCGTGTCCAAGGAACCAATATCTAAAATTTCAATTGTTTATACCCCAAGTTGTCGCAGGAGGTTGGTAGAGTTCTCAAAGGTCAAATCGTTGAACTTTGACCCCTTAACAGCCAAATATCTGGCGGAAAACCGATCAAAAAGATTTTCCTAAATCTCAATACTCCTGTGAAATATCAGTCTGTAGACCGAAAATTGGCAGAGTTATTTGATAGAGAAATGTACACACACTGACACACACACACACACACACACATACACACACATGGAGACATTTTAACTTTTATAGATATACTAGCATCTCAACCTGGCGTTGCCCGGGTGTTTGGATGTGTATGTGGAGCAAAAAAAGCGGTCAATTTTTTTTAACTTTGACACCTATTATGACCCCTTAACATTTATTGTTATAGAGTCAAATAAAGTTATTAACTTAGATCCATGTCCAAGGAATCTATATCTAAAATTTCAAGTGTTTGACCCAAAATTGGCGGAGAAGTTTTGTAGAGTTCTCAAAAGTCAAATCGTTGAACTTTGGCCCCTTAACAGACAAACTTCTGGCCGAAAATGAATTACGAAGATTTTCCCAAAACTCAATGCTCTTTATATCAAATTTGGAGTCTGTAGACAGGAAATTGACAGAGTTATTGCGTAGGGAGATGTACACAGACAGACACACACACAGACACACACACAGACATTTTCATTTTTATAGATATAAAAGCATTTCAGCCCGGCGTTTGGAGGTGTATGCTGAGCAAAAACAAAAAAAAGGTTAATTTTTTAATTTGACCCCTATTATGACCCCTTAACATTTATTGTTTTGGACTCAAATCAAGTTATTAAGTTAGATCCATGTACAAGGAACCTATATCAAAAATTTCAAGTATGTAGACCTAAAATTGTCGGAGGAGTTTGGTAGAGTTCTCAAAGGTCAAATCGTTGAACTTTGACCCCTTAATAGCCAAATTTCTGGTCGAAACCCGAGGACATCGATTTTTCCAAATCTCAGTACCCTGTATATCAAATTTAGAATCTGTAGACTAAAAATTGTCAGAGTTACTGCGTAGGGAAATGTACACAGACACACAGACACACACACACACAGATACACAGACAGACAGACACGTTCACTTTTATAGATATATAGATGTAATGTCATTATATAATACTATATGCTATTATATACTATTAAATACTTAAATTCTATTATACACAATTGTAAGCTAGTCAAAAACCTTGAGTCCAGTAAAGCAACCGGCCTTGACGGTATTCCAATTATTCCAACTTCAAGATAGCGCCCATACTTGCAAAACTGTTTAAACGTTGTCTTAAGGAGAATTGCTTCCCATCACCCTGAAAAATCTAATCAGTATGCCCTGTATTTAAGAATTCATGCCATTTCCCTCTCAGTACATGCCAATAAGTCTCCTGTGCGTCATGAGTAAGTTGCTGGAATCTGTGGTAAATAGAGAAGTAATCAACCATCTCAGCAAAAATAACCTTCTTAGTGACACACAATATGTATTCCGTTCTGCTAGATCTACAGCAGATATGCTTACAGTTATATCTCATAGGATTAGCGAATCTCTCGACGGAGGCCACATTTCTAGGGCAATTGCTCTTGACATATCAAAGGCCTTTGATAGGGCATGGCATAAAGGTTTACTTCACAAAACCTCCAGCTACGGTATAGCTGGAAATGTCTTCTCAATTATTAAATTATTGCTCTCTGATAGGTTCATAATAGTAGTAGTTGATGGGCAAAAATCAGAAGCTCACAGTATTAATGCTGGAGTCCCTTAAGGGTCCATCCTGGGCCAACTCTTTTTCTGATCTACATTAATGATCTTCTAAATCACATCCTTACATTATTCGTAGACATTTATGCTGATAACACATGGTAGATATGGTAGCACATCTAAGACCGTAAAAGACCAAGTTCTTTCCGATTCTCTCTTCTCTGCTCTTGAGCACGTGGTACAATGGGGAAAGGAGCCGCTTGTTACTTTTAATGCATCTAAAACTATCTTACCGTTACTTCTGATCTTAAATGGAACACGTATATCAAATCTGTTGCCAAGGCCGCTGGAAAAATGGTGGGATCTTTCTATCGATCCAGTAGACATCTCACTGTTTATGCAATTATCTATCTATATAAGATCCAGGTACGTCCAAGGATGGAGTAATGTTTCCACATCTGGGTAGGAGCTGCTAGAAAGGACTTGTCCTGCCTTGATAGAGTTCAAAATAGACTTTGTAACCTCGTAGGAGGTGTCCTTTTCTCTTCCCTGCAACCTCTGTCTCACAGAAGAGATGTTGCGAGTTTGTCTCTGATGTATCGTTATTTTCATAGCAAGTGCTGGACTGAGCTTCAATCTATGGTCTCCCCCTCGCCAAACTTTCACAAGAAACACTAGTCTAGCTGAAAACACCATCAATAATTCCCCCCATTATTTATCTGTGCCTAAACCTAAACGTACATTCCATGGTCAAAGCGTTTTTCTTAGAAGTGCACGCCTGTGGAACTGTGTTCCGTTTTCCTGCTTTCCAGCAGACCACAATCTGATTGTCTTCAAGTCCAACGTAAACAAGTTCTTGATGATCCGTTCCACTTAAGAACAAAAGTACTGAATTTCCATTACTAACGATAACTATATTGTCCAATTTACTACTGTATACGCTTAACCCTTATCCTCGACTGATCTCTGAGCCTTGATAATGTGGTGATTCCTATATAAATATATATATACTATTTTATACTGTTATAAACTACATTATACTATTATATATTTTTTTTACTATTATTCATTAATATATATTATTATGTACAATTGTCTACCAATATATCTTTTTATACTTTATTATATCTTATAATAGCTTATTATATACCATTATATATTTTATATGCTATTATCAAGTAATGTATACAATTATTTGTTATTGTATACAATTATATGCTTTTATATGAAATGATATACTATTGCATACTATTATATACGATTATATACTTATATAACATAGTATAAACTGATATATACCATTATAAACGATTATAAAGTATTATACACTATTATATAAAATTATAATATTATATACTATTAAATAGTATGCTATTATTTACTATTATACAATATTATATAATATTATACAATATTATTTGCTATAATTACTCTTATAAAATTTGGAATACTATTATATGCTATTTCATGCTATTATATTATTAAGTATAATTTTATATAAGTTTATACAACTATATACAATTTATATCATTATATATTTGTATATACATATATATGCTTATATATATAATTATATATTATTATATACAATTATAATATAATTGATTATTATATACTCTTATACATAATAATATAATTGACTATTAAATACTCTTTTATTCCATTGTATATTATTAACTGCTATATCACGCTATTATATACTATGATATACATGATATATAATTATATATGATTATATATGATTTTATAATATTATATATCATAATATACTATTTTATACTATTATGCTGTTATAAACGATTATATACAATTGCATACTATTATTCTTATTATATAATATTGTATCTCAAAATATACTCTTTTTACTTTTATTTAGTATTATTTATATTATTTGATACGATGTTATATTATTTGTACTAATGTATATTCTTATATACAGTAGTATATAGTAGTATATACTTTTAATTCTATTATGTATCATTATATATTATTATATGCTAATATATATTTTTGTTATATATTAGTATATACTATTGTTCAGTTTTATATACTTTTATATTCTATTATATATTATTATATGTTATTATATAGTATTATATATTATTATTTATCTAAACATACTGATATATTCTATAATATGATATACAATATTACATTGTAATATACACTTTTTTCTGCTATTATATTATTTTACACAACTATATGTTATTATCTATTATAATATAGTGGTATATAATATTACATACTTTTTATACTATTATATAATACGATATGCAATTTCCTAATATTATATAATATTATATACTATTGATTATATATTATCTATTATTGTTTACTAGTAGGTATTATTTTATATTATTACATGATATTATATACTAATCAATAATGTTATATACTATTACAGGCTATTATATATTATTATATACTGTTATATATTACTAGTAAGATATGTTCACTGGCGTTGCCCGGTGGACGCATTCCCCCTCGTAAAAAAGTAAACTATGGTTGTTGTTTGTGGCCAATCTCCAGCATCCTAATGTTTACAACGGCTTTTGGAATAGACTCCTCTAACCTCCTTATATTAACAACATCATATGTAATAGACATGCCCAACCTAACCATGGAAGGAACGGCTTTCGGAATAGGCACACCATGTTATGAGGAGGGTTGTCAAAGTACTTAACCCAAATTCAATATTCGTTGCCCACATAATCACCCGCAAAGATTATAAGCCAGAAAAAAAATTGAGGTGGGACATGTCGTACGGAAAATGGTAGACTAGTTCATCGCATGTGTGTAGAACAGTGACTGACAGTACATAATGTATGTCATTACATTTCTAAAACAACTTGTCTCCGCCAAAGTTAAAAGAGATTGTCTTATTCAGCATAGTTGAAAAGTCCTCAGTTTAAAGACAATTGCATCCATCGCGGTACGGATTAATTTCTTAGCAGTGTCGATAATAAGTTGTAAAAAGAGAAATAACAAAAACAAATATACTAAACAAAAAGAAATATAACAATAAGTCTATCCGTAGGCAATGTAATAAAGAATAAATTTGTACTTTAGCGGCATAGATTATTTGACAGACAAAGACATTAAGAAACTGGTGCAAATGTAGTCAAGTACAAATAGAATTAAAATTAATGAAAATGAGTATTTTTCTGGATGTAATAACGGCTCTGAGTGTAAAACGTGTTTTATATATAAAATAGTTTCTGTGATTTGTTACTCTGTCAACAAACGAAGCATCCACAATAGTATAAAATATTTTTTACAAAAGGAAGAAAAATAAATTCCCAAACGCCCGCCTATAAACACAGAAAAACAAAACCAAAAAAGAAAATAGTAAGAGTTAAAAACAAAAAAAAACTTAGAAGGTGCTGCAAAATCGAGAAATATTTTTTATTTATTTATTTTTGTTGCCTAATCACTCCAATGTAGGCTCGGTGGCACTTTGATGTAAGGGTTACTATCTGGGACATAAATGCATGGGTAGTATGTATTAAGTTGAGCAGTAAGATGTCTGTTTACACTACACATTTTTTGCACTTTTTACAATAGTTCAATGCGTAGAGGGAAACAACTCTCGGTGAAAGTGCACATGAAGACTTACATTTAAGAAGTTGATTACGGGGAGGTGAACAATAAGAAAATACCTTTCGGAATAAACACCACCCCATGTTAAGAACGACTTTCGGAATTAAAAAAACAATCCGCCTATATAAAAACGGTTTTCAGAATGAATACTCTTTGAAGGTTTGGTAACCAGTGCACATTGACCCAACTCTCTTGTAGTAAGAGATTCGTTCATAATTGCATCTCTTAAGTTAGGACGATCCAACGATATATTTTATTAAATCACAACAGTAAAGGGAGAAAGCTGGGACGATTTTTTTATGGTAAAGAAATGTTTTAAACGTTATCATAATACATATTGTTACAAAACAAAAGAAAGAAATAGTTGCCGCAGCTTATTTTGCAAATGTTTTCATCTAATGGAAATATTGTTAGTTCGTAAATGTTTTTTTTTTGTGTAATCCCACATAATAGAATTTTATGTTCTTAACCAATGAGAATAACAGTGGCTTAGTGGGAGATGCCCTTTTCTCTTCCCTGCAACCTCTCTCCCACAGAAGAAGAGACGTTTCGAGCCTGTCTTTGTTTTATCGCTATTTCCATGGCAAGTGCTGGTCTGAGCCCCAACCTCTAGTCCCCCCTCGCCAATCTTTCACGAAAAACACCCGTCTAGCTGAAACCACTGTCAATAATTTTCCCCATCTGTGTCTAAATCAAAACGTACATTCCATGAACAAAGCTTCTTTCTTATAAGTGCACGCCTGTGGAACTCTGTTCCGTTTGCCTGTTTCCCATCTGACTACAATGGATGTCTTCAAGTCCAACATAAACAAATTCTTGATAAACCGCCGCCTTAAGTAAGTCTCTTTATCAAATCTCCATTACTAACGATTACTACGATATTATCCCATTGTACACGCAATAACCCTTATCCCGAGTGGCTTCCGGGCCTTGATAAGTGGTGACTACCATGTAAAAAAAATAAACAAAAATAAAAAAGTCGGAATGTATATAAGGATATGACATTATTTTCGAATAGCGACGTGTATAGGTAGTTCTATGTGTTTTATCCAGTTAATAAAGATGTTGGGGTATAGTTAAAATGTTTATGTATGTAGCCGGTGTAAAAGCGCTTAAAAGACGTTATAGTTAAGGGAGAAAATAAAACTATTCGTCGAATAATCTAGGCGATCGTGATGATGCCGCTCCTACGAAGTAAGGTAGGATTTATACATGTGTCTGTACCGGTGTTCAAAAGTTACACAAGATAGTGGTAAATAGTTTAGACATAAAAAATTGTATGTAGCATCTGTTATTGATAAGGTTCTGCAATTTGGTCCACAGGGAAATTTCTGCAATATTTTCTTCTGTAGTAGACTATATGCTATTATATACTATTATATGATATTACTAGCAAAAGTACCTGTCGTTGACTGGGTTCAAAAACAGCCTACAGAAAATGGACTCTGATTTATGAAAGTGTGATAGGTTATGAAAAGGAAGGGTTGTAAAGAGATAACTTCGAATTCGGAGGTATCAAACCCAAAGCAAAATATGATGAAAGTAAAAATGATATAGATAAACCTCATAATTTATTATACCATACCTGTTCACAGTGAAACACTTATCACAATATTCTGTGGATCTATATTAAAAAACCTTGTTAAACTTGTGACATATTTCCATTCTATGGAGGTCAGGCGCGAACGAGCACCCCATAATTTTATCATACCATATTTCTTCAAACTGAAACATAATTATCAAAGTATACTTACTCAGATAGATATGGAAAATCTTTATTTAACTTTGTGCCCATTTCCATTCTATGGGGGCCAGGCGCGAATGCAGACCCCACAATTGTATTATACCATCCCTATTTAAGTTGAAATATACTTATCAAAGTATTCTTATGTACATCTATATCAAAAACACTTGTAAACTTTTTTTTTTCATTTTTAATTTTTTATTTCCATACTTTGTGGACCAGGCGCGAACACAGACCCCACAATTTAAATGAATCACCGTTCTGCCAGATCAAACATACCCGTTCCTGTGTCACGATACATCTTATGTAATCATTTTTTTTAAATAGTCAACCATATAGGAGCCTATTCGTGACCAGACACACACACCCATACGCACACACACAGAGACATTCAGCTTTATATTATAGATATATAAATATATTTTATTATATATTATTATATACGAATGTATATTTTATATACTTTTATATACTATAATATACCATTATATACTATATATTGTATGATATTATATATTATGATATACTATTAAGAACTATTTTAATATTTTATTACGTACTTTTATATACTATTAAATATTATTATTAAAAAGTATATATTAATATATATTATTATATACTAGTATATACCATTATATATAATTATATATTATTTTATATTATGTATAATTGATATATTATTTTATGCTGTTACGTATAACTATATACTATACTTATATATTTATATATTATACTTATATAATTATATACTATACTTATATATTTATATACTATACATATATAATTATATACTATACTTATATAATTATATATAATTTATAATTATATATTTATATATTTATATTTTATTTTATATTATATATTTTTATATTATATATTTTTATTTATATTGTTTTATATTTATATATTTATATTTATATATTTATATTGTATATATAATTATATATAATTTATAATTATATATTTATATACTATACTTATATATTTATATATACTATTAAAAAACAATGTACTATTATATACTAATATATATGATGTATATGGTTATATAATATTATAAACTCTAATATAATATTAAATACTATTATATATTACATTATATATCGGGTATTTGGAGGTGCATGTTGAGCAAAAAAAAAAGTGGTAGTAGGAAGACAGGCTCGAACCCGTACCGCAAAGGAGGAAAAGAACGGGGAAAAAACGTAACGCCATTGCTGTTACAGCCACCGTCAAACCGGAAGTGACGTAGGTTTAAATTAAGGCTAGATAAGAGGAGAAGCTTTTTAATCGGTTTGGGTCGAAAATTTGAGTTACCAATATATAAATGTATGTATGTATGTATGTATGTATGTATCTTTGCATGTCTGCTTAAAACTTTCGACACAGGTGACGGATTTTTATGAGATCAGTATCGTTTTGAAGTTCCTATTAGACGAGAAATATCGAAAAAGTGGCTACAAACATTAATATCTTCACCTTCAACTAGGCACTTTTCTACAGGGTGGTCGTTTTTTTCGACGATATTTTCGAAAGGCATCCTCTCCTTCCGATTGTCTAGCCTTAAGTAAAACCTACGTCACTTCCGGTTCGGCGGTGGTCGTAATAGCAGACTTCAGGTTTTTTCCCGTTCCTTTCCCCCTTTGCGGTACGGGTTCGAGCCTGCCTTCCACCTACCATTTTCTTTTTGCTCAACATAACCACCAAACACCCGAGCAACGCCGGGCACCCATGCTAGTATATATATATATATATATATATATATATATATATATATATATATATATATATATATATATATATATATATATATATATTCTTTTGATTACTTTAACTCCTTTACTTACTTACCCTCGTTAGGTCTTATTGTTTTTTTCTTTCTCATACGCGTAATTTTTTTCTCTTTCGGTTATTTATCGATTTTGATTTTTTTTTTTATTTCTGGGTCAAAGTAAGGTTGATTTTTTTAATATTAGAAATTCATTTATAAGTCAGACAAAAAAATAATTAAGTTGAATTATTTTACTTTCGTTGCAGATTTTTTTGGCAAACATTAAACATGACTCCTAGGCGACAGTGTTTAAACAACCCAAATATGTTTTGCTATATTTGTGGAGAATATACGTTGCAATCCAGCAGGAAAGGGATCGTTGAATTTGTGAAGTGTGCTCATTTTGGTTACTTCAAAGTAATGCTGTTTGATAAAGATAAAATATGGACAACCCATATTGTATGCAAGCAATGTGTTGGGCATCTTCGACACAGAACAAAAAAGGATAGAAAGTCACTTCGCTTTGGTTTTCCGATGATTGCTGTTTCTTTGCAGTCTAAACGAATAGCATCAACAGAAAGAACATGAATGTATTGATTTATCTAAACCTTAAGTCTGCAATTAGGCCAATTTTACACTGCAATAAAATTCCTGTTCCAGTGTTTAAATGCTTGTCCGAATGTGAATTGTCTGGGTCTCAAAAAGACCATGCCTCTGTTTTCTCTATTGACAGTAGTAATTTCACTGTTTCAGATGTCGGTTTTCCTCTTTCTTAACTACCACAGTTTTTTTTTTCTCAAGGAGAATTTAATGATCTACCTAGAGACCTCAACTTTTCCAAAGATCTCTGTACTTTTAGTTTCAAGACTCAAAGAAAACAAATCTACTTCAGTCTAGAACTCTCATAGCATTCTATAAAAAGTGCCATATTGAATTCTAGCCATATTTCACTCAGGAAAACGACATAGTATATTGCAACGATTTTGCCGGCCTGCTGCGGCAGCTTCTTGTCGAACAGTATTATTCTCAGGATTGGCACCTTTTTATAGACAATTCCAAAAGAAGTTTAAAGTGTGTTCTATTTAACAATGACAACTTATATGGATCCGTTCCCCTAGGCAATTCAACGACCCTTAAAGAAAAATATGATTCAATTAAATTTCATACCGACAGCACTAATGAATCATATGTGTCGAATTGAAAATAGTTGGAGTTCTCCTCGAGCTACAAGGTGGTTACACAAAATTTTCTTGCTTCTTGTATTTGTGGTATAGCAGAGCAAGACAGAGCACTCGAAAAAAAAAAAAAGATTGGCCTAAGCGCAGTGAACCGATTCCTGAATCTTACAATGGAGCATTCCAAAATTGTGCTTCTTCCTTTTGACATAAAGTTTCACATCATTAAACAATTTATGAAGGCTCTTGAGAAAGATAGCGAATGTATATTTGCATGAAATTTCCAGGCCTAATCATAGAGAAATTAAAAGCTGGAATTTTTAATGGATCCCAGATTCGAAATTTAATGAATGACGCAAAGTTCTGTAATTTTATGAATTTTTAAGAATTGAGTGCCTGGGCGACGTTTACGAATGTACTAGAATTCTTCTTGGAAAACTATAGGCGCCCAACTACAAAGAACTTGTTGAAACCATACTCATGAGTCTCCATCAATCGGATGCAATATGACCATTAAGTTACATTTTTTGCACAGCCACCTTGCAGTTTTCCAGAAATCTAGGTGATGTGAGCAACGAGTAAGAGAAGCGATTCTATCAAGACATCAGTGATATGGAAGTTCGCTATCAAGGTCGTTGACCATGCTTGCAGACTACTGTTGGTCTATCAAGCGCGATTATGCCGGAACCCCACATTCTAGAAAATCAATAAAACGTCAATTTATGGGTAATGATGTCTATGCTTAGTATTTTTTTACACTTTAAGCTTTAATTGTGGATATTTTGGTGAGTTTTCATGAATATGTGTTTTAAAGTTACACAAAAATATTGTTCCTTCGATTTGCTAGTTTTATTGTAGCTATCGGCTTCCTAGAGCGGGGATTATATGGAAAAATAAAAACTAGGCCTGATAGAAAAAAAGTGAGAGAGTTCTTTCGTCATAAGTTCCGAAAAATGCTGAGTCTTTCTTTTGCAAATTTCACACAAAGGTAATTTCTATTTCTGGCAGTGTTCTTATATTTTTAGTACAGAAATTCATGCGATAAATATCGAAAATTGAAAATACCCGATCTTAAAATAGTCCTGATTATCTTATAGATAAACTAATTTTTACAGGGGAATATTTCACGTTACATCGGCTCAGTTTACACCGGTGTAACGTAAAATACTCCCTAGTAAAATTTTCTCATTTAGCATTCATTATGTTTGATAAGTGATTATTCTTCTATGTGTTCTTTTCCTATTTCCAAATTTAGATGCCTTGTTATAAGTATTATTGTTTTGTCTTGTGGTAGATTTATTGTTATTAATGAGAACTTTCGAGAGCGAGATTTCTGCGAGAACCCATGCACTTCACGTGGCAAATGTCAATTATCTCTGTCGGTTTCCCACCAAATAATAAAACGACGAGGTGTCGACCAGGGGACTCTGGAAATCGATGACATGCTTTTCTTTTGCATATCATGAGGTAACACAATATATATGTAAATCTATAGCCCGCCTTCGATATCTAGCAGCTTGGCAGATGGAATAATAGCCGTAATAGCGTGTCTCTGTATCAGGATACACTATCTTATCCGGAAAATGCCGCTATTCAATTTGGTATGAGTGAAAAACTTCATTCTTTTCCTGCTATCAAATTCGCTTCTTTGAATCGTTTGTTCTCTTCTTTCTGATTTTACATTTCTTTTACTTTAATTTGGATGAGAGTTCATTTTGAAATGGAGTTCGCGTTCAAAGGCCTGAATAATACATCTGTAGTTCTCAGGTTCACTGATTAATGTATGGATCACTTGCCTTTATTGAAAATGGATAAGATAAAAACCAGAAATAAATAGACTAGTTACATTGTTAAAGTAACTTTTTCACACATGTTAACTATTGTTAAATATGAAATAAATTGTTAATGAAAATAATTAATTATTCACAAAGAACTAAGGTATATAAACGGATGATGAATTGTACATTTAACAATAAACTTTCAAGACGAAATTTAGAATTTAAAGTATAAAGATATAGGAATATAAAGCGGAATGTGTGTGTGTGTGTGTGTTGTGTGTGTGTGTGTGTGTGTGTGTGTGTGTGTGTGTGTGTGTGTGTGTGTGTGTGTGTGTGTGTGTGTGTGTGTGTGGTCACGCATAGGCTCCTATATGGTTGACTATTTAAATAAAAACTGATTACATATAATGATAGAAGATGTATCGAGACACAGGAACGGGTATGTTTGATCTGTTAGAACGGTGATTCATTTAAATTGTGGGGTCTGTGTTCGCGCCTGGTCCACAAAGTATGGAAATAAAAAAATAAAAATGAAAAAAAAAGTTTACAAGTGTTTTTGATATAGATGTACATAAGAATACTTTGATAAGTATATTTCAACTTAAATAGAGATGGTATAATAAAATTGTGGGGTCTGCATTCGCGCCTGGCCCTCATAGAATGGAAATGGGCACAAAGTTAAATAAAGATTTTCCATATCTATCTGAGTAAGTATACTTTGATAATTATGTTTCAGTTTGAAGAAATATGGTATGATAAAATTATGGGGTGCTCGTTCGCGCCTGACCTCCATAGAATGGAAATATGTCACAAGTTTAACAAGGTGTTTTAATATAGATCCACAGAATATTGTGATAAGTGTTCCAGCGTGAACAGGTATGGTATAATAAATTATGGGGTTTATCTATTTTATTTTTACTTTCATCATATTTTGCTTTGGTTTTGATACCCCCAAATTCGAAGTTATCTCTTTACAACCCTTCCTTTTCATAACCTATCATACTTTCATAAATCAGAGTCCATTTTCTGTAGGCTGTTTTGAACCCAGTCAACGACAGGTACTTTTGCTAGTAATATCATATAATAGTATATAATAGCATATAGTCTACTACAGAAGAAAATATTGCAGAAATTTCCCTCAGGACCAAATTGCAGGACCTTTGCAACAACAGATGCTACATACATTTTTTTATGTCTAAACTATTTACCTATCATACTTTCATAAATCAGAGTCCATTTTCTGTAGGCTGTTTTTGAACCAAGTCAACGGCGGGTACTTTTGCTAGTGAAATATAAAATAAAAATAAAGGTAATAGTTATTTTAATGAAAGAAACATAAAATTCCAATATGTTACAAAGAATAAGAATAGTAGACATATGTCATGGATGATAAATTTTATTAAAATTATACACTATGATATGGGAATGAGGATGTTTGTTTTTATACCTAGGAAATGTAATAGATTTAGTAGCATGCTAGATCGAGGTACTCAGACCTTAATCTAAAGTATAAATGCTTTATATTTAGATAGAGAGGTAATAGATAAGGTTTCAGAAATCAGCATTAGTTTAAAATATATCTCAATACAAACTTAGCTAAGTATAAGTTATAACATAAACGATAGCTATAATATAAATCTTCATTAAAACGACTGATGAACTGGCGGGTGTTTCATTCGAAGCCTGAGCAAAGCAAAGAGCACCATATTCCAATTTCTTCGCAATTCTACGATATTCGTTTTTACAGAATAGGTTTTAATCGCGAAGTGTGTAAACCAAATATATATCTAGACTAATTGTTTCACTGCGTTTTGTAAAGTAATGCATCAGATGAAAAAAGTCGAATTATTAAAATCTTAGGTGAAGGTACGGAATAATATGAAACCACGCAGTTGTTAAAGTAGAATATATTGTTTTGTATCTGCGTGTTATTAAATTATAGATTTATATGTGAAAAAGAAGTCAATTAAAAATCTGCAAAGTTAGAATAAGAATGTTTGTTAGGTTTAAATATTTGAATATGTCACTGCGACGTTTCACCGTATTTACGTTTGTTGTTGGATGATGCTATTTTTATTAGGTCGTGAGAGCTGTTATTAAAAATTCAAAATTCCCATTTTCTGATATGATGAACCTATGCTAACAGCCATTGCAATTGTCCGGAACTTGCAGAGGAAGAGGTCCTTATTTCAACTACTGTAAATGAAAATGTGGAATGTATCGGAAGAAAAAGGTAAACACGGACATCGTTGGTGTAACAAAATGCGACCAATCTAGAAAAGTTATAGGTTTTGTTGAGGAGTGAGAAAGGAGAAAATAATTAGTGAGTAAAAATTGTGCTACCACCGTTAAATTTGACGTGTTTCGGAATCTTAATCTCCTAGGAACAACTATAATCATTTTTGATAACGACAGAAAGTATTATGTGCAAAACCTACATCAGATATTATCTAGTAGGTGACTCTATTCAATTTATATGTGGCATCTATGTTTGCAAAGCTATAATGCTTTTTTGTTGTTGCTGTTTTTTACCTAGACGGGAATATATTACTTCGTTATATTACATACGGAGATAAAATAAGTTGATATTTGAATAGCTTTATGAAATGGTTGTGTAGCATATTATGTAATAATAGTAAATTTAAATCATCGGTGTCATAATAGCCTTTCAATTAAACATGAAATATTAAATCAATTATAACACTGAATTTATTGTTTAAAATTTCAATGATCTTTGTATTGTTTTTAATTTAAATTTTAAACTATGATCTTTTCAGTATATTTTCCAGTGAATTCTTTAATTCTTCAGTGATTTTTCCAGGCCTAATCATTTTGCTTAACGTAAAAAAGGACCCATATTATTCTCTTTTAAAATTGCACATGTTTTGTCGGAATATTCATTGTCAATCTTATTTCCCTATAATGAAAATGAGATAAGACTGCGATAAATAAGAATTCTCGCTTATATAACACGACTAGAAAAATTGAACCGGCTATACAACAACACCAGTTGAATATGTTTCACACACATTCAAAGCTATTATAAATAGTTGGACACTTTTTCATTAGTTTTGTGTTTCTTTTTTACAAAATCATAATTAACATAGAATAATTATTCACTTACGTAAATACTAGACTGTCCCGACGTCGCTTACTGCATAGCCTTTGTGTCTATTTGACATTTGATACACTGCCCTCAGGCAAAGCTTTTCTTTGAAGTTACTATAAGCATAATAAAAGAATAATACTTTGAAATAATTTGCATATTATGTGAAGTGCTTAAACGGTGACACGAAGTAGCAGTTTGTTATGTTTGTGAATCAAGTTGGACAAAAGTCATGGATTGACCGTCGTTTGTTTTAATAGCATTTATAAAAAAATTAAGATTTGATTTCATGGAGTATCATGGGTCATGGAATAATTAATTCAATTGTGAAAGTTTTGTTTTATTTTCAAGTAAAACGTCGCAGGAAATAAAACACTATGTTGTAAAAATAAAAGAAAATAAATCTTAAATAGAGTAATGGTATGATCATAATTTGGGTTGAAAGCTTTCGCTGGTCGTACGTATATTTCAAAACGAAAATCGAAATCCTTGTAAAGGGGTGCTAACAATGTCAATAAATTAAAAGTAAACTTTGAAGTATTTAATTTTAAAAGATACTATTCAACTTTTACCTGCAAGACCTATAAAAATTTTAACCTGATTCCTATAAAATATTTTGGAAATATTTATGCTGCTTAACGACCGTATATAAATCAATTTACACACAACTTGACGGACGAAACGAAAATGTTCCTTCTATTATTTTCTTATTTTGATTATTACTTAACTTTTAAATTTTATGACTGATAGGAAATATAACACTGTAATATATGAGACGATGTCTATAAACGGCTGGGATAAATATCTGCAAAAAATAGTAAAATAGTAAAACTCAGGCACACAGAGAAATTAATTTAGAGTTTTATGGGTAGGTGATCACGTCAAATATAATGTAGAACAAATATTCAGTTTCTAAGCGGCAAAGGTCATTTTCAAATTAATTGAGAAAAGGAGAAAAGAAGCATCTCTTATCTTTTCACTTAACATCCACATCAATTTTATAAAGTTTAATAAAAAAAATATTTGTATGTAAATGGAGAAAGAAAGTTCTCCATTTATTTATTCTAAATTAATTAAAGCACGCGCACAGAAAAAATGATTCCTCTTTCACCACCGAAAAAGTATATCAAATTAAATATTATGATATTGAACCGACTGGCAGAATAACTGATTCCTTTCATTTAATTATTTTGTACTGTGGCAATCTGTTAAGTTAATCGTAGCGGAACGCTCCAACGTAGTTCTCATCTAATTCAAAACACAAGGAGTACTGACCATAAATACACAGTATTTTCCATCGGCTTTAAAACCAGGTTTTAAATTGAAAACTAAATAATATGATATGCAGTGTTCCTGGGTGTCACGAAGATAAAGTGATTTTAAAGCTTTTAAAACCTTTAACCAAATTATTATGTTGGTGCAAAAATAATGTCGTTTTTGTCGTTTTTGTCAAGTAAACATACAACATTATTTTTGCACCAACCTTATAATTTCTAGCTGAAATAAAGGAAAGATCTAAGTTAAAACTTGATAAACTTGATAAACTTGATGAATGCCCCACAAGAAATATCATAAACAATAAAAAGGCGAAGGTCTATTTAAATTTGGATTTGAAGATGATTAAAAAATAAACAAAAAATATAATTGCTTTTTCAATTAAAATTTAATAAGCGAAACCAAACATTTTCATTTTTAAATCTGCTTAAACTTGATTTAAAATTGTCATTACAGCTACATACTCATGATTATTTTCTGATTTTTTGTAGATACTTTGAATTTCATGTTTATTTTTATTTTATTTTTGCCAAATCTTTTTAACTGTAGAAGCAAACTTCTATTCGTAAGTCGTTAAATATGTTGTCTAAACTAAGTATAAGATAAAATGTTTACAGTTAAATATTCCCTTAATAAATATGCAATGATGATGTTGCGAAAAACAACATCGAAATGTTAAATGATATTAAAATTATTTGAAACAGATCGTAAGCAACTGAAACGTCGAACAACATACGTTAGATGTTCTTGACTCTAGAATAAACTTTTAGAGATGTATTTCTTAAAAGATTCCTTAATTACGTTTCATAAATTAAGGAAAAGAAAATGATCAATTTATAAAACAAGACAATTACTTATGAAAGACAGCTTAATAAAAATCAGCATGTAAATTAACAATGCAGTTCAGTCTGTGAAACACTATCTGGGCGTATATGTGTTCACCATATAAGGCATCAGACATTCCTGTAAAAGTGTTCAAGATCGATACAGAGGGTTCTGAAATATGAGGTGAGGATCTTTCAGGATCCAAATGTTGAGATTTCCTTTTGTGTTTTTCTCTTAACTACTTTCTTCAAGTAAACTACTTTTTCTGATCATTTCTAATCCAATGTTCTTCGTTCTTTTTAATTTATCATTCTTAGCTTTACTTTTAGAGGATCAGACAATATGCCATTTTTTAGATAATTGTTTTAGGTTTTTCTGGTTTAAGATGCTCCAGCGTGTGTTATTATTTAGTGAGGTGATGCGAACATCAGAATAGACCTGTTTATGAGTAGCAGTTTCTGTCTTTATTATCTGTTTCGTAATTTGGGATTTTAACTATATAGAGCCTTCCTTTTCACACTTAATCAAAACTATTACAGGTTTCTATTGCCGCGTTTGTGATTTAACACACGTATAATTAATCAAACAAATGAAACCATGGAACAAAGTATTTATGGCTTTATTCCCTGTGACAACAAGGTTTTCATCTTAATTATTCTTGTTTATGCGGCGAACGTTTCTAATAGTTTTATTAAGATACCCACTCTTTTTGTTCTTTTAATGTTTAGAACCAAATTAAAATGCCATTTAAAGACTTTTCCAGCATTTGATAAGTGGTGTATACTTTGGTGATTTTTTCCATGAAATTTAGAATGTACTTCTCTTCCAAAATGGCACAAATTCATACGATAGTCCAATGGCATATTTTCTTCATTACCCTTATTTGTCATTTGCTTCGGTACGTTTACATAATGGAAAACCTTCCACCTAATCCTTCTAATAAATAAATGCATGATTTGTGTTAATTCCTGCAAAACAGTTCAGTCTGTAGGTGTGCTGATATTCATTAATGAGCAACATATCTCCTCCTTTAGAAAATATTTCCTTTGTGATTGTAAATCATAATTATAACAAATAGCGAAAAGAATATTAATAATAGAAAAAAACTAAGAGATGCAAAATGCTATTAAGAAAAATCTTACATCGAATGAGCATGTACAAACTGATATACCCAAGAGATTTTATCAAATAATTGATAATAATTTTAAAGATAATGTGATACGAATCAAATTACTTAAAATACAACAAAATACATCAATATGATAACTATGAAAATATAAGAAACTTATTAAACAAAGTCAAAATTAAGGAACCTAAGCTGAATTGTATGAATAAGGAGAACTTCAGAATAGAAAGAAGTTGTAATTGTAAGTAAAAAGAAATGTTAAGTAAAAGATGAATGTATAACTAAAATAATATTTGTAAATGTAACTCGGCATATATTAGCTCTATAGAGAGGTCGTTTAAATTAATATATAACAATCAGTTGGCAGCAATAAAGAATGTATGTAAGGTACTATTAAAACTACTTTATCACCAGCTTGCTATATAAAGAACTTAAATACTTAGTCCATGGAATAGACTATCTTAATAAATCCCTAATACATAAAAGAGGTAGATGTAAACTATGTATCGCTGATTCGGTAGAAATACTAACACATAAGTAAGAATTATAAATAAACGCAATGAAATAATAGGAGGCTACTTGCATACAAACAGAATAAGTATAATAATAAATGGAAGGATGAATAAATTAAACGATTATATATATGATAAAAACTATAAAAACTAAAAGGAGAATATATTGATAGATATATATTGTTAGAAAATTATAGAGTAGATGAGCGGAATAAACTAATAATATATATTAAATAATAAATAGAATATATTTCATTATTTTAACACAAATACTATTATTGCATTTAAAATTATGACACAATGCATAAATATATGAATAGTATTTACCATGTGAGAACCAATTATTTGGATTATATTTATATACTGTAAGCATGATTGTAGAATATATGATATAACAGGATATAGGATTATGAATCATATGCATAATAAATTATGAAAATACATTATTAAATAATATATATATATATATATATATATATATACATACATATATACAGCCTACATACATATATATAGCCTACAAAAATAAGTATTATTAGTAAATAACTGTCGTAGAATAATGTTGCTTAAGAAGTATTTATGACACTGAGTGATAAAATAAAAAGATTATTATTATAATTAAATACATGTAGGCATACGATATCAATCATTACTACTAATGATTAGATATTATAAAAAGTCAAATAATTGTACCTAGGGATATTATTCATACGAGAAACCAAAATACAATAGTATTAAAATAAGAAAATAAAACTTTGTTACAGCATAATACCGATTAAAATTAATGCAATAATAATGCGAAAATTTAATTAATAGAAATCAAAGATGGTAGTTTATTTTTTATCGAATTATAAAACTATCCGTTTGTCAGTTTGGAGGATATAAGTAATAATTAAGGTTTTAATATGAAAATAATAAAATATGAGTGTTAGCTAAATTTAACTAAATAATAATGACAGCTTGAAATATACCACCTTGGAATATTGTACGAAAGTTTTGCAATATCGCCTGAGTAATTGTGCAATATCGTCCGAATAATTTTGCAATACCGTACGAACGTTTAGCAACATCGTATGAATAATTTTGCAATATTGTACGAATAATTTAGCAATATTGTACAAAAATTATATATCGAATACTTTTTCAATATCTTACGAAAGTTTTGAAATATCATACGAATATTTTTGCAAACGTCTATATATATATGGAGCCAATCATTTAATTGATAAAGAAATCAACGTGACTGTTCTGATAATTCTATTATTTTCCTCTGTGATTCGCCTTAGAATATGTTGTTGAATATCTTACCATGACCGATAAAGTTAGCTAAAATGAATGAACAATCATCGTCGATTTGGTAAAAGGAACAATTGATTCTTGTACTTGTTTTTAAAAAGCTCATTAATATAATAGCATAATTTTTCGATAAACTAAAAAAAATGTATACTTGAACAATACATCATCGTAATTAATTATGTTTATAATGACGTTTGCTGAAGTTTTATCTAAAAATAAAACTGAATCAAACGTGGCAAGCCCAAAATAGTATGTGAAAACAGAGAATCACTCGTTAAACATCTTGTGTGTTGATCTTGTTACTTTTTTTACCAGTATTTTATTCACTGAAGTCTCTTTCCGTTTTCACCTTCTCTTTTTTCCGCCCTCAAATGCTCATAAATTCTGACTAACATTCACCATTTCAACTCCTAATTACGAACTGCGGTAAGCGTAAGAGGATCCGAAAATGCGGTTTACAATAACATGTTTTCGCTTCTATTTTAGCAGCTTTTCATAAAGATAGCATTCCGTTTGAACGACGCTGTTGGCTCCGATTTGTCAGATTGAATTAGAGCAGCAAGTGGTGTCTAATTGCCCTCCTCATCTAAAATTAGTGCAGAATAAAAAAACAAAGCCAAAATAAATCCCAGTACAACACTGAAAACGAAATCTAATATTCATCATTAAATATTTGCTTTGAAAACAGTTTCCCCGCATCGATCGATTGGCATTAAAACTTCCCCTTCAGCTCTAATTTAAATCCTACATCTTCTCTATTACGTGCAATGGCGACATGGAATTGAGAGTTCAATCTTTATGCAATCAGTTTTCTTTTGTCTTTCGTTGTTTTCTTAATGTTCATTTACAGAATTGCGTGGCTGCAAGTAAGGCGAAGTCTACGGAAATGAAGTTCGTGTTTGTTTGTGCTCTGATGAGAGAAAACAACACGGAAACAAAAAACGACACAAATATTTTCCGATAAAATCACATAACGTCATTTACAAAGATCACATAAACCAGTCATGAAACTGCATAGCTTCACCTGATAACATAAACATGGGTCACAGTTTATTTAAACATTATTTCATCATATTGGATGAAGCATTACTAGTTATGCCACAAAAACGTTGATAACTCCAAACTTATGCATTGGATGTTTAAAATGAAAAATAAAAATATTGCAAAATAAATATGAAAATTATATGATTTCTTAATTTATAGAATCATGTATTTTTTCTATTTTTTATAATAGTTTTTTTACTAGCAGACATTAAAAATGTTCTAAATAATCAATTTGTGAGATTTCTTTCATTAAAATTGTTTTTAAAAATCGATTTTTTCACTGTTTTATAATGAATTACATCCCTTTTTCACTACATTTTATGTTTTATTAAATTGCGGAATTATGCAATGAAATAGAACATAAAATGTGGCCAAGGCGTTGATTATGTTTTGGGTCGAGTTTCCCTGTTTATTTGACCACAGATGTAACATCTACATCGCTTAATAAATAGTCATCAAACTTGGTCAACATATCGTTATGGTCGAAGTGAAAACTGAATTAGTTTTAAGATACCTTAATCAAATATAAAAGGCTAGGGTGAAAGTCAATAACTTCGGTTATGTTTATAGTAAAAACTTGCTATTTCATTCATATTGTAGCCAATGAATTATTGCGGCTGATATGAGCATATTCAGCCATAGTTTAAATGTTGCTGAATTTTAACTACTTTTTTTTACAAATGTAATGTATAGAAGTTTTGTTTTAATAATATGAATTACCATACAAAATCCCAATGTATATATATATATATATATATATATATATATATATATATATATGTGTGTGTGTGTGTGTGTATTGTTTATTATAAAGATTGTTTTGCAATTCATAATTTCTTCCAATTACAGGTAAGATGTGTTCAAGTAATCGTTTACATTATTATAATCTCGACCTTAAATAACCCATTAATTAACAATCTGTTGTAAAACAACAAGCCAAAATCAAGCCCCTACACACATGTATGTATGTATATACATACATATCCATATATATACATATATGTATATATAGTGCGTGTATATATGTAAATACAAATATATATATATATGTGTGTGTGTGTGGGTGTGTGTGTGTGTGTGTGTGTGTGTGTGTGTGTGTGTGTGTGTTACTACATTTATTATCAGTAACCATCTGTACTTGAATAATATAAAATACACATTAGTTTTTTGATTGTATGTTTGGAAAATGTGAATACTTCTGATTCTAATTTATGCTTAACTGAACACGTCAAGCATCTCATTTACTAATATTAGTAATATTGTTTCAGGTAACTGTATTTAGGTAAAGAGTGAGTCTTATTTTAAGCGTTGATACCTCATATCTGCACGCACCAACACATGTAAATTAGATATCAAAAGAAAAATACTATTGATTCTATAGCAAAAATAAGGGTAATATAGTAAAGGGACTTTTAGTTACTTATGCAATAAGAATGGCATTACATAAATATAAAAGTTCATGAATTTTTCTAATGAAATCCAAGTAAAATCAATAGTATTAGTTGTTGTGATGCGAATGTTTAATATATAAATGTGTGCGTAATATATGTACGGTATCTGCACAGACATAATGCATCTTATATATAATTTGTACATGCAACATATGGGCTATTCATGCTATTTTACTATTAATGCATATCCATAAATGTACATTGCCCTACCCAGTTAAGTATGTAATAACTGTACATGTCTTTCCGTCTACTTAGTAAAAAGCATTAACACATTTCGACATGAAGTCAAACGAAATACACAAGTGACGGTGAGTGTTTTAGCTGGAGGCGGTTGCGAATTTGATGGAATCTAATTTAATAGTTTCGTATTTTTGCCACTTTACATGTGTATCATTTGATCCCCATTAGCAGGATCTATTTCCTATGCATATCTTCCGTTTGCTATCGACAATCGATTTTTTCAAACATCTTAATCGATGCACGATATATTGGATACACGCCATAGCCATGATCAACTGTATTATGAAAAATATTCGTACACCCTAAACGCATATATATATATGTATATATATACACACACATATGTATATATATATATATATATATATATATATATATATATATATATATATATATATATGGGGGTACCAATGGTACTTTCTTTTTAATTGGCAATTAGTTTGTATTGAATCTCAAAGTCTGTAAAGATTATAGCAATAATAATAATAATAATAATAATAATAATAATAATAATAATAATAATAATAATAATAATAATAGTAACAGTTATCATAATATTATTAGTATGACTTACATTGGCATTTTTCTGGTTTCGATCTGAGCCAAATCATCCAAGAAAAATCTTAATTCACTCTGAAAAGAGGACAGGTCGATGTAAGTATAAGTCTTGACAATATTAGTATTTTAATTGTAATCAACTTTAAATAAAGAAAATAACTGTTTTTATTCTCATTAGTGGCAATTATTTATTGATAAATTACAGCTTAATTAAATACCTAAAAAGAGAGTCATCACTTTATTAAGGTCCGATGGTCACTCGAGGATAAGGTTAATGAGATTACGTTGGTCACTGAGACAATAGCCTAGTGATCGTTAGTGGTGAAAATTGTGTATAATTTGATTATTTAAGGAGATGGCTCAACAAAAATTTGTTTGCATTGAACTTGAAATCGACCATATTGTAGTCAGTTGGAAACCATGTATGGGATCTATATATTGGAGCTAGATAATTGTATGTGTCTATTTACTTGCCTCTTCACGGTTTAGAATGCGTGAAGAATCCAGCTTTTCAAAGCGATTTGATTTCGATAAAAATTGAAATCATTCAAATGTAGGATTTCCTCTTCATTGACTGAGGATAGTAAAATATGTTGTTTGCTATCAGAAAAGATAATATACTCTACATTATATGTGAAAAGAATAGAAAGATATGAAATTTTCAATTTTAAAAGCAAAGAAGCTATATTTATGAATTTAGTAAATACACAAACAATAATTAAATGAATAAACAAATTAAAAACAAACAAAAAATAATTTAAAATGTGAAATCGATAAATAAATTAGTTAATTTTGTAAGTTTTATATAAGTGAAAAAACTATCCGGAAAGAAACAAAGTTATTTTTTGTTCATTTCGTCTGGTTTGAATTTTTGTCCTGAAATAAAATTATTTTTGTCCTGAAATAAAATTATTTTTGAATTGTTCAGAATGTAAGTTTAAGTTAATGTTTTAATATTTTTATAGCATCAAATATATTTGAACAGTGTTAGAATTATATTACACACAACAAACTATTTGGAATAAAAAAAAACATGGACGTTATGTTTTACACAAAAAACAGGAAAAATTGTTCCATCGGAATTTTTCGGTCATAATATCTTATTGTTCATAATTTGTTTTAATAATGGAGGTTACATGTGCCAACTTCAATTAGAATCATCTGTATATCACGACAAACAAAACGTGTTGTTGTTGTTGTTGTTGTTGTTCTTGTCGTCGTCGTCGTCGTCGTTGTTGTTGTTGTTGTTGTTGTTGTTGTTGTTGTTGTTGTTGTTGTTGTTGTTGTTGTTGTTGTTGTACAGACTTATTATTGTGTAAAAAATAATTTAAACTTTAGGAAAAAACAGCAAATATTCGTTTTCATTTAATATTCCTTATTAAAACGGGTTTGTTACCCATCTTTAATTTTAGTGTAAACAAGTGTTTGTAAACTTAAATCAGTATGAGTCTTCCCTCTTGAACACGACATGAGCAAAACTATCAGTATAATATTACAATAACTAGATTAAAGATGAAATATTTTAAGAGAACTTACCACATGTCTACATATGAATATGCATTAACCGTTTTATTCGAAGCATTTTGTAACATCAGTAGGAAAACAAAACTCAATGGAACCGTCCTCATTTACGGAGGCCACTGTAAAACACACAAAATGATAAAAAGAACAATTAATTAGGTAAGCAAAAATCAATTCTTTATAATGCCGGTAACTGAAAATATATGTTTGTGTTTATATTTAAATATTCCATTCACGTTCGATCGCCTTTAGTACTGCATATTATAGAATTTTTTTTACACCTGTTAAATAAATATAAAAATAGATATGTCTGATAGAGGCAATGATTTAATTTTCTTTACTAAATATGATTTTTACGGCTATTAAACCCCTTACACACGTTGTTAAATCATGACATAATGAAGAAAAATGACTGTAAATGTGTATAAGTGGAGTTTTAATGTCAATGTCCAATTACTTTCACTTTCACTTTCGGCAGAGCACCACGTGTTGGGTAGTTTTATGTTTGTCGATTTTATTTTAAGTCGGTGAATACACTATTAAAAGTTTTTCTTTCCAATGAAAATAACAGTTAAGCACAGTTGTATTTTTTTTTCAAAATTATGAAACAATGTATAATTTTGCTATAGGAAATAACAGAGGTATTTTGATGCGAAGCACGAAAATGTGATTCATAAATTTGTTCTCGCTTCCCGTGTTAGGATTAGTAGTTAAATAAAATATCACTCTGATAGATTTAATTTTAATAATTAAATTGTTTTAAATAGGATTAGAAAACCTTTTATCTCAATATATGATTAAGCAAACATACTAATTTTATGTGTAAGTCACGTGGTAGTAATAAAATATAGAGATTCTCTTGAAAATAATTCTCATAATTTTATTCTAAAAATGATTATTGAGGAAAATCTATTAACCATCAGAAACGTTTTAAACAATTCGTACATAGAAACGAATGGCTAGATTGAACCAGGATTTTACATGTATGTGAAATGATAAAAATGTTCTCAATGCATTGATGACACATTTTACAAGTTTTGTTCAGCCTTTCTTTATTTCTTATTTTCGTTTTACTTCTTTTTCTTTCGCATTATTCTCACGCTGTTTGTCTTTCATCCCCTTCTGTTTATCACTTTTCTAGACACACATATCAGCACTGTGCCTTCACCCCTTACCCTTACTAACTTCAATTCTTCTTTTCCTTGTTTTACCTCCCTTCTATCTCTCCCACTCTCTTTCCCTCTCAACTAAATGCTAGTGTTTCTCTCACTTCCGTTTTGGCTGTGATACAAAATCTTCCGGATACTAAGTTGAAGTATGCTGCAATATATTAAAGAAAGTAAGTAAACCCTGGAACACACACACACACACACACACACACACACACACACACACACACACAAAAGACGATCTGGAAAAAAGTCAGTGAACTAAAGAGAAGAGGACAGTTTGTGAGAAGGATGACAATTTAGAAGCCGTAAGAAGAGCCAGCCATATTTGTTCATAGTTTCGAAACCTGATAGTCGTGAATGTCGGTTTCTTTATCGAATGTATGATTGGTACATTAAAAGAATTTCAATCATAGTCATTGAAATCGATTAGTTCTCGTGTTTGTCGACCTCCCGCCTAAAACGGAGAAAAACTTTCCAATTGTATGAAATTTAAATTTTATTTTGTTAATACATTTTTCAAAGGATCGTATGTTGCATTTTTTTTACTATTATTATTATTATTTGATTTCAAATTTATTTCAAAATAGCCCCCCTGCTATTTGAGCTTTTGATTTCTAGTCTGTTCATGAAAAGACCTATTAGCGTGTTCTTGCCAATGAATTGCTTTTTTGTGAGAATATGCATTAAGGGGAAGGAGTGAAAAGGAAACGAACCCATCATCGTCTCCTCATCACGAAATTTGGTGGTTTACACCGTCACCGCCGCCGCCGGCCATTTACGTTGTCAATTCTAAAGAGAAAAGATGTACAACAACTAAACAACGAAACACTTTGCGATTACGCGTTACTCATTTGATTCATTGTGGAAATTTGCGAAAGTTTTCACGAATTTTTTTAATAGCATTGATCTTCTTTTTGTAAATGATGTAAACTTTGATTGAAAAAGACAAGCAAACAACTTAAGGCGAATTTCAGAAGCCGTAAACAATTGCAAGATCAATTATTTACTAGTGAATTGCACTCATGTCCCAAGATAGCTGATACAAAGTTTCCTAATTATTTTATGGTCCATTGAAAAGTATAAATACGAGCACACTCATCCATAGGCACGGACAGGTATACGCATGTACAAACACACGTAAAATAACTAAATGCGTACACTGTGCATATATATACACATACACACACACACACATATATATATTATCATTTCAACGTGTATATATGTATATATATATGTGTGTATGTGTATATGTTTCTATGTATATGTATATGGATCTGACATTATTAACCGATTTAAAATTGCTTTGTTCAATCTTTTAAACTCTGTTAACACTCTTTAATCTTGAGGTTTTAATTTCAGAAAAATATTATTAGACATCAAGAATTTTTAGTTTTATTACACTTATTTAAAACTACTTGTCTGCCATAAATTTTAGTGAATATTAAACAATCGCTAAGTATATATATATATATATATATATATATATATATATATATATATATAGAGAGAGAGAGAGAGAGAGAGAGAGAGAGAGAGAGTTCTAATTCTCTAATTCGTGTGCCAACCTGCAAGTATTTCAATTTTACAAAAAGAAAAAGAAATTAATTATACAATACTTTCTTCTGAATTCATTGTGCTTTGTGGTATTTTATTGCACGTATATAATTCAATAAGACAAACGTACTATGTAGTTATTTCTTTATGCCATCAAATATTTAATTTTTAAAAGAAATACGGGTGCTGTAATTTAGCGGTAAATACCATCAGATCTGATGTGTAATATAATTCTTGAAACATAATTGAGTTTGGAGAACTTGTGTAACTTGTGTATAATTCAAATAATTACTATTCAAATTCCATGCAAATCAGAAACATTTTAATTTCCAAATTCTGTACTCTCGCAATACTTTAAATATTCAAGTGAATTAAAAAATTTCGGATTACCGAATTATACTTATAGTTTCAATTTCATACCTATTACAAATGCTCCTCTATTCATTGCACTTGGTCAACACAACCTCTGCCACGTTAAGTTTTAACATAATCGAGCAAACAATTGGTTAGAGTATAACATTCTGACAGATTTCGTTACAGTGAAAGGATAGAACTCTGTCACTAGTCTACGGAAGTCTAGAACTTTTACGCCGATGGCTACAAGTTCAGTAACTTCATCTAAACACATTCTGTAAAAGCGCAAAACCAAACTAGGGTTACAACGCTGGAACGATGCTGCAAGGGTGATAAGCTGGCAAACAGTGGGGCACTGTTAGATTAGAATGTCTTTTTGCACTCTAATCAAGATGGCTACTGATTAGTTCAGTAACCCAAGTGTACCAAAAGTAGTCCATGTACTGATTAATGGTGGCTTTGTAAAGATATGGGATACTGGAAGGCGTAAGGATTTTCTAGTACAATATAATAAACTTTGCGACATATTTGGAGGCATCATATATGTGCTTATTCTATGTTGCACGAAAATGTAAAGCTATGGAGTTTAAAGATAGAAGTTCCAGTTTTTCTCTCGTTTATAAGCAAATGCAAGAAACAAATTCGCAATCTTTTTTTAACTAGTCTCTAATACAAATAGTAAAAGTTTCATGATAATCGAAAACATTTCAATTTTCAATGATTTATTTGAATTCAGAAAACTATAAAAGCGTGTGAAAATCCAGACGTCATTAATATTGTTGTAACCTGATGAGTGAACACACACTTGGACATTCTGCCTAAAATTTCGGTGAGAAACATGAGTTTTTTATATATTAACATTAAAGGTGCATATATTTTGAAAATCAGCTTTTAATTTTTATATACGGATTATTATGAATTTTGGAACATATATTCTAGGCAACCTGTTGTAAAGTTTAACATTTAAGCCATGCAACTACGCAAACCCGCTTACGACGCCCGAAACTTTTAATCTCTTAGACCACGGAATGAATTATTATAAGTTTTTGGAATGTATCTCTAGCAAATGTTGATATATCAAGTAGTAATCTTTTAGAAAAATTGTGAGCATTATATAAAATTGTAAACTATTGCACTGATTATGATGTATTATACAGAATCCAGCGCTATTGAACTGATGAATTATGTAAAATTGTAAACGATTGAACTTATGACGAATTATATAAAATTTCAAACTATTGATCAATTATATAAATTACTAGAATACCCGTGACCCGTTGGGTCAGTATATGTTATAGCCAGTTATGAAATAGTGAGTATAAAGAATTAATGTGCAATTGAGTATACAGATAAATGTATAAACGCGCAAAAAGTGAATGCACGCGCCCGCAAAAACAAACATGTCAACCAGTGAAAACAATACGGATTACAGTGGATAATATATGTCTTAGCATTACTACTCTTAGATTTAAAGTAAAATCTTTTAAACATGAAGGGCGTAATCCGCTGAAAAAAGTGAAAAAATAAAGGAAAAATCAAATACAAGGAGGGGATACGCATTGTACAGGTCACCCTAGTTTTATGTTTACAGCCTTAAAATGATAAGTAAATAATAATTTATTTGATTAAATAATATTTAACGCCGAGACCTTTTCAAAGCAATTCTTAAAAAATAAATAACATGTAAAGTTCCCTCCACACACGCACACGTTTTGAAATGTTTCTTTAAAAATGGTTGGACCTCATAACACTCCACCATTCCGTTCATTCTTTTTAACTCCGCCGCCAAAACTGAAAAAATGCTAACGATTAGATGTCGCATTTACCACTACGAGTCCAAAAGGTGGGTGCTCATTTTACGTAAAATGTACATAGCTAAGTGATCCCGCACTCTTAAATATGAAATTTTTATTTATCTTCTTTTTTAGTCATTACATTATCTTAACATGCCGTTGAAACGTATTAGTAAAAAAAATAACGTACATTTTAATTTATCTTTTATGCGATGAATTACGTTGGATTAGATCGTAAAAAATACCCCCAAAATGTTTTTTCAAATAATTTTATTTTTTATTTTTTACATTAGAAAACATTTTTTGCTGTTGTTGTTTTTGAAACGATTCCAACTTGCAATGAAAATACAATCGAAATAATTGTTTACAAATTTGAGATGCTAAAAATGTGCAGTTTTATATCGTTTGTTTACATTAGAGCTCTTTTTTTAAAAGTAATATACGAAAATTTAAGGAAAAAGTAAATTACGGACAAGAACCATTCATTAAATTCCGATAGACTATTTGTATATTTTATTATTTTTAATGAATAAAAGGTAAAACACTTAAGCGGAACGATTTTGTTTATTTCTAACTCGCACTAATTTTTAAACATTTTCGGTTTCATTTATTTATATTAGTTTTATTTTTAGTGTAGAAAAATAAAATGGATAAATCTATTTAAAAATAAATCAAATAAGAAAGAGCACAATCCGTAAAATTGGCCATTAAAAAGGCCTTTTGCTTTGGGGGATTTGAGACGCGAAAAACGTGCAATATCATAATCAAGTTCTAAATTTCTAACGAGAGTTTTATCAGACACAACTTGAGTAAGAAAAATATTTTTAAATATGTAAATTGATCAAGTAGTTTCTTTTGAATTGTTTTTTACATTAGAAAATATTATTTGTTTTGTTTCTTAGTTCGAAAAGGATTCCAACTTGCAATGAAAATGCAATAAAAATTTGGAATGCTAAAAACGTACATGGTATTATTTATTTTTGGTTTTATATCGTTTTGTAAAGTTAGAATTCTTAAAAAGGTAATATGCAAAAATGTAAGGAAATAATTAAATACGGAAAAGAACGATTTGTAAAATGTCGATGTAAAAAAAAACAAAGGGTAGTTACAGTTTTGTTTTGTTTATATATATATATATATATATATATATATATATATATATATATATATATACATGCTCTTCGGTTTACGAGGAGCATGTATATATATATATATATATATATATATATATATATATATATATATATAAACAAAACAAAACTGTAACTACCCTTTGTTTTTTTTACATCGACATTTTACAAATTGTTCTTTTCCGTATTTTTGTTAATAATATTTTTACGCATGCACATCGTAAACTAAAACCGGATGGACGGTTTCACCGCACAAGCAGGACGATTAGAGTTTTATAATATAATAGATTGTAGAGTATATAAATTATGTAAAGGTGTAAACTGTTGCACTTACTATACCAAATTATATAAAACGATTCATTTGAACTAATGAATTTATTATGGTGAATTACGTCAAATTTTAAATAATTGCACTTACGATGAATTATGTTAAATACTGTATTATTGCATATATTCTAAGAAATTATGCATATTTTAAACGATTTCAATTTATAATGATTCATGAAAAATTTTAAATTATTGCACTTATTTTTTATTATGTAAAAGTTTGAACAATTGAACTTAGCATCGCAATTTATAGAATAGTTTTAACTATTGTGCCTATTATGATGAATTACGAGATAAAATGCTAAATTATAATATTTTAATAAATTATGTAAAATAGTAAACTATTGCACGTATTACAATCAATTATGTAATATTCCTAACTTATTGAACTTAAGTGTAATATTCTAAATCAATGCACTTATATTAGTTAATTATGTAAAATTTTAAACGATTGTTCTTATTGGCATTAGTTATTTAAACGACCTTATTATTGAACTCATAAAGATGAATTATATAAAAGTCTAAACCTAATAGAGCTTAGTATTATGAATTATGCAAAATCTTATACTACAAAATGAATTATCTAAATTTGTAACCTATTAAACTTATAATGATAAATTTTAAAATATTTTAAAAATTGAATATATAATGATGACCTATGTAAAATTTCCTATAATTGAACTTATGACGATGAATTACACAAAATTTTAAACCATTGAACTTATAGTGAATTATATAAAATTTTAACTATTGCACTTGTTATAATGAATTTTGTTAAATCATAAACAATTGAAGTTATTATAATTAATTACGTGAAATGATAAACTATTAAATTTATTACAATGAATTAAAACCTAAAAACTATTGATTTCATCATGATGAATTATGTAAAACTCGAAATTATTGTCTTTATTATAATATGAAAAATTCTTTATTGAACTTATGATAAATTTTGTAAAATTTGAATCGATTTTATATATTATTAGTTAATTATATAAAATTCTAAACTATTAAACTTGTAAGGATGAGTTATATAAAATGTTAAACGAATGCACTTATTATTCTGAATTATATAAAATTCTTAACTATTGCACTTATTCTGATTAATTATATAACATTTCAACGTATGCGCTTATTAGATAATAAATTATGACAAATTCAAAACAATTGAATGCATGACTAATTATTAGGTTTATTCTGAAGAATGATGTAAAAATAGCGAGCACTTTCATAATAAATTATGTAAAATTCTACCTTTTTAACTTATGAATTATTATGTAAATTCTAAACTAGTACTATTGTGATGAATTATGTAAAATTCTACCTTTTTAACTCATTAATTATTGTGTAAAAGTCTTAGCTATTACTGCTATTGAGATTAATTATGTAAAATTCTACCTTTTTAACTGATAAATTCTACCTTTTTAACTTAAATTATTGTGTAAAATGAATAACTATTCCTATTGTGATGAATTATGTAAAATTCTACCTTTTTAACTTATGAATTATTATGTAAAATTAATAACTATTCCTATCGTGATGAATTATGTAAAATTCTACCTTTTAAACTTATGAATTATTGTGTAAAATGAATAACTATTCCTATTGTGATGAATTATGTAAAATTCTACCTTTTAAACTTATGAATTATTGTGTAAAATGAATAACTATTCCTATTGTGATGAATTATGTAAAATTCTACCTTTTAAACTTATGAATTATTATGTAAAATGAATAACTATTCCTATCGTGATGAATTATGTAAAATTCTACCTTTTAAACTTATGAATTATTGTGTAAAATGAATAACTATTCCTATTGTGATGAATTATGTAAAATTCTACCTTTTTAACTTATGAAGTATTGTGTAAAATTAATAACTATTCCTATTGTGATGAATTATGTAAAATTCTACCTTTTTAATTCATGAATTATTGTGTAAAATTAATAACTATTCCTATTGTGATGAATTATGTGAAATTCTACCTTTTTAATTCATGAATTATTGTGTAAAATTAATAACTATTCCTATTGTGATGAATTATGTAATATTCTACCTTTTTAACTTATGAATTATTGTGTAAAATGTTTAACTATAACTCCTATTGTAGGTAATTATGTAAAATTCTGCCTTTTTAACTCATGAATTATTGTGTAACGTTCTTAACTATTACTATTGTGATGAATTATGTAAAATTCTACCTTTTTAACTTATGAATTATTATGTAAAATTCTTAACTATTACTTCTATTGTGATGAATTATGTAAAATTCTACCTTTTTAACTCATGAAATATTGTGTAAAATTCTTAACTATTACTGCTATTGTGATGAGTTATGTAAAATTCTTCCTGTTTAACTCATGAATTATTATGAAAATTTTAAAACTATTACTGCTATTGTGATGAATTATGTAAAATTCTTCCTTTTTAACTTATGAATTATTATGAAAATTTTAAAACTATTACTGCTATTGTGATGAATTATGTAAAATTCTAAACTATTAAAAAATCAGGAACAAGTGAAGCTTGTATAGGCCCCTGTGGTTGCACAGTAAACGAGGCATAAAAATGACCCAGTTCAGCATTTGACCCCCGCCCATTGAGCCTTAAAAGTTCCCAGGGGACATCAAATCCTGGTGAAAATGACTAAACAATGCAGTTTTAAACCTTAACATATGTCAATGTGAGTTCCGCACGATGCAAAAAAGAAATGATAAAGTCCATCATTTGCCTCCACCCAAAAGTCCCCAAAGCCTTAACATATTTCAATTTGAGTTTAGCATCATGCAAAACTGCTAAATGAACATACATAGAAAGGTTTGGACAATATGGTAAAATAGTTCCAAAATGGAGTGTTTTTATTTGCCATAAAAGGGAGCAACCGTTCTGTTACCTTTTTTACTCATATTATGTTTAATGTTTATGCAAAGTGTCAACAAATTCCAAGGCGTAGTTATTGAGAAATTGATGGAATACTGCTGCCACATCTGGACACGAGCTGCTAAAATCAGCCTATCCTGCCTTAACAGATTACAAAATAGGATTTGTGGCTTAGTGGGGGATGCCCTTTTCTCTTCCCTGCAACCTCTCTTTCACAGGCGAGACGTGTCGAACCTGTCTTTATTTTATCGTTACTTTCATGGCAAGTGCTCGTCTGAACTCCAATCTCTGGTCCCCCCTCGCCAATCTTTCACGAAAAACACCTGTCTAGCTGAAACCACTGTCAAAAATGTCATCACTCTTTATCTATGCCAAAACCAAAACGTAGATTCCATTAACAAAGCTTCTTTCTTAGAAGTGCATGCCTGTGCAACTCTGTTCCGTTTGCCTGCTTCCCACCTGACTAAAACTAGGATGTTTTCAAGTCCAACATAAACACTCCGATACTAACGATTACTACGATATTATCCCATTAATTACTGTATACACAATAACCCTTATCCCCGAGTGGCTTCCGGGCCTTCATAAGTAGTGACTAACTTGTAAAAAAAGAGCCCCTATAACAGCCAAGAGTTATCGCGAAGTATAGACAAACGAAATTATATAGAAATCAGTTAATTACAACTTTTCAGAAAGTTTTATAAAAATCCAAGGAATCATTTTTTTTTAATAAGCACAAAAGTGTCAATTTTAGCCATTTTACCCCGAAAGGGACCCCTAGACCGGAGTTTTCTAGGGAGAACCATTCTGTTGCTTTTTTACTCATATTATGTTTGATGTTTGTGCAAAATATGCGGACGAATGAACCGACGGAGGGACAAGGGTGAATTGACAGGTCCACCCTCTTTTTGTCGAGGGACCAATAATGTGTTACACTTTTTATGGTATATTATGAAAAGTTCGTAAAATATTGAACATACGATAAATTATGTAAAATTCTAATCGATTATGCTTATTATGATGAATTTTAAACAATTGAAATCGTGATAAATTCTGTACAATTTTCAATTGATCGAAAATTCTTAACGATTGAACTCATAATAAATCATGAAAAATTCAAACTACTCAACTTATGAGTAATTAGTAAATGAAATTGTAAACTATTTAATTTATTATGATGAATTATATAAAATTCTAACTATTAAACTTATAAAGTATGTAAATATCTAAACTAATGCACTTATGATGAATTATGTAAAATTCCTACCTATTAGACTTATTATGAGACATTATGTAAAATTCTAAACTAATTAATTTATTATAATTTATAATGTTAAATCTTAATCTGTTAAACTTTTGATGAATTATATTAAATTCTAATTATAATGAATTTTATTAAATTATAAAAACTTATAAACTATTGAACTTTTCCTGATAAATTACATAAATTTTATTAAATTACATAAATTTTATTAAATTATAAAAACTTATTTATTAAATTATAAAAACTTATAAACTATTGAACTTTCCATGATAAATTACATAAAATATAAACTATTGTATTAGAATTAATTATGTAAAATATAAAATGTAATATGTAATATGTAATAAACTGTTGCACCTATGATAATAAATTTTATAAAATTCAAAACTATTTAACTTATTGTTGTAAATAAGGAAAAGTTCTAAACTAATGAACTTATTACGATAAATAATGTAGGGTTTTATACAATTGCACTTATTATGATTAATTATGTAAAATACTAAGCTATTTACTGAGATGCCACTGCAACCGTACTGTACTTCTCCAAAAATAGAAACACATTAAAATGTAAAACTAATGTAATATTTATTGACCCTACTCGTTCTGATACCGGTATTTTACATGGTAATAAGTACACACATACACACCCACACACACACATATATATATACATATATGTATGTATATATATATATATATATATATGTATGCATATATTCATGTTTTTGCAGACTTTACGCATCTCCATATTTTCTATTTTCTTTTATTTAAACATTTTTTCTTCCTTGTAATAAACTTTCTAACACGTTCTCGAGAAACATACATTTGAGGGGTTGTTTAATTGTGCTCCGCTTTTCTACGTGTAAGACGTACTATATGAGAAGAAATTATGGCTGTGAAATAAATATATCTTTTAGTTTTAGAATGATAACTAATTATATATATGCATAAATATATGCATAAATATATGTACATAATTTCTTTCACATTTGACAAATAAAATAGTTTAATAAAATACATAAAAACATTTAAAATCGTAGGCGCTTTGATTTTCAGATTTTGAGAGGTCCTCCATATGTATTGCATTAAAAAAAATCCAATGAATATGGAAACCTCATGGAAGACATGTTCATTATTGTGAAACGTTTATACTTTGTCGCACGTCCTTACGCAGGAAATTTTCTTATCGAATAGCTATGAGAACTGCTTGGAATTTAATGCCAGCTTATACGTGTTCATTTTTTAATCCGTTATATTTTGTAAAAAAAAAAACTTATACGTATTTAAAATACCCAAGATGTTTTAAAGAAATGCACAATCATGTTTGGTTTTCGAGCATATTTATAGATACTTGTGAAAACTGTCAAAGGTTTGTTTAAAGTTTTAATGTGTTTGGCTAAAAAAATATAAAAAAATTCTGCGTGGATAAAATAAAAATAAATTACTCGCATTTCTGAAGTAAAAAGGACTTGAATTTCTAAAAAACAAATGGGCCAACACTTGGGTGGTGTTATAGCATGAACAAATATTTTTAATTTTCAATCATACCAAAAAAGTAGAGCGACGTGTGTAAAGTGGTTATTTTTTATCAACGACCATAGAGGACTAAGAGCAGAGAGGAATACAAAAGATGGCTAAGTCATTAAGATTGCTAGGGTAGACATGTTGGCTTCAGGACGAGTTGTTCCTCGACACATATATCGGATGACGAACATATGAAAATGTAATTTGGATCGGTGCTTTAGTGGAGTTTCTTCCCTATCAACGCACGTCCCTAGTTACTATTTAGCTTAGTCTTAGACGGGAACGTTACTCTTACCAGACACGTTTTGTTGACTTACTGATGGCTAAAGCAGATGCGACCCGGGAAATAAGCAATGGTAATTAACGAAAAGAATAAAAAATCTATCCCTCATCGCGCCAACCTCATCAGACATGACGTAGCTATTACTTATGTTCCGATTTGTTGATTTGGTTTTGGTAGATAGACTCCTCGAACTTTTTAGCAATTCATGATAGGCTTTGTTTCGAATCAGAGAGACATCTTGAGCTATTTTCATCCTGGCGGCATGTTTCGCTCCAACACATCCATGAAGGCTCAGCGGGGCACAAAAATACATTAACCAGTAAAAACTATCACTATTTTTAACAATGGCTTGTTTTATTCATTTGCTGTAAAGTGATCTCCCTATTTTTATGTATTACACTTTTCCAAACTTATAACTGCATTGAATATAATTTAGCGGAACTTTCTGTTTTCTATTTAAACTATCATCTCCGATCATTTTGTGTTTGCATACCATATTTTCGAAAACATGAGCATAAACCAAGATATGTTCATATACTAATATGTGTTCATCTACCAAGATATGTTCATATACTAAACTGTGTTCATACACTAAGATGTGTGCCCGTATATTTATCTATAAAATGAAATACTAAGAGCGAACTTATATTTTATTAATGTTCTAGCAATGCAAAAAATATCTAAATCGTTCTTAACCACGATTAATTTAATTTAGTTATTTTAATATATTTAACAAAAATCTACTAGGACATTTCTGAATTTTTGAAATGAGGATTGGTTATTCGTATTATTTGTATTCATAGGACTACTCTTCTCATCTTGAGTGTGATATTCACAACGTTTCGGTCGATGTAATCTTCAACCTTCTTCAGGTGTATTTTGTCGAATTCGGGAACGTTTATGTCGAACTCGGGAATTTGGACGGAATTTCGAGCGGAACCCTTTATTTACATCACGGGGTAGCATGCTCTTGTTCCGTCAGCCATGACTGGATAGAGGTCCTAAGTAAATTCGCAATTGTATCTTTTAGTCGCCCACACTGAAGATTGAACTTTCAACTTTCAGGAGAATATCACTTTTTACAATTGATTTTCCCAAGTTCTCTAACCACTGCGCCACGGGTCCTTGCGAATGTTCTTTGAAAATAATCGTTAATTTTGTTTACACGCATATAACAATGAGTAAGACAACGTTTTGCTATCCATAGATAAAATGAAAATGTTTCGGGACACGTTATAACAATTCGTGAATCTTCAAGTTTTTTTTTTTTTTTCAAAATTATTTTGAACTTTTCTTACAAGTGTTTTGTCTTCCTTTTTGAATTGCACCAATCGTAAGGATTTCTCTAGAGCAGAACACATGATGCATTAATATGTTTTCAGATTTTATTTATGTATTAATATGTTTTCAGATTTTATTTACATTCATTTTACATCGCACACTAACCGATTTTACTTATTTCTATTCGAACCTATTCCAATGAACCATGTCGTCATTTAAGAAATAAGACAATAAAACTAGCATATTTCCTAATTTAAAAAGTGTTTTGTTCTGCAGATTCCGTAGGTAATATAAAAATGATTTTAAAAGAACTGCATTTTCATGTCCGAGTTGTTTTTTCAAACTCTGCTTTAGATTTAAATATTTGCTGATTTTACAATATTTTCTTGTTCGTATATTTTATTTTGCTTACTTGTTTAAACTAGAATTGCCATGAAAGGAGTAGTTTACTTTATCTTTTGTATCCTAAATCAGTCTAGTAGTAATCGTTTTAGACGTAAAAAAATGCTTACATAACATAGTGTATTGAACAAATCAAAATATAAATGAGAATAATTAGTTGGCTTTATACTTTACTATTTGTTTATTTTTTAATTAAATTATTCATTACTATTTCTCTATGGCATTATCGAGAAGCGGGTCGTGCTAGTTTTAAACTAAATTACTAAATTAAAATGTTTATCGATTAGAAGTTCAGTTTATCAAATTATTTAATAGTAAATAGATTAATGAGAAAATGTTTACATATAAACAAAAATAGGTTTTATGTGGACCAAAAACTGTATGCTTAAAACGAATAAAATTAGTTGATATAAAAAGTATGACTGGCTATAACATTAATTGCTATAGAAGATTTTCATTCGTATAATGTCACTCTATCTTAAATAGTCGGAGGTTTGACATGCAAACGTATTAAAGAAAAACACTATTTTTCGAAATTGCTAATCTTGTGTCATTATAAAAGAAAATTAAAATCAAACATAAACAGAAAACGAGTATTGTTTTATCAAATAAAAGTCACACTGAAGTTGCAACCTACCCTCAAAAACTATACAAAATTATATGTAAACATATAACTTTATCTTACTTTTTGCATGGGTTCAAATACAAGCAATAATTTAATATTCATTTCTTAAGAAATGTTGAAGATTATAGATATCAGTTTGAAAATACTGGGTTTTAATTAGAAGATTAGATCAGTTATATTTTCATTTCGTCGTTTAACATAAAAGGATATAACGTACGTAAAATAACTGAATAATTCTAAAAAATTAAAACTATTTTTAAAATTCCTTTAAAGCTATTTTTATAGTTCGAATGCTACGATATGTTTTTCAACAAATATGTTTTTAACACGTGTATTTTAGCAAATATGTTTTTAAAAAACATTTTTAACAAATATGTTTTATCAAATATGTTTTTAACAAATATATTTTTAGCAAATAGGGGAATATCAAATATGTTTTTAAATATGTGTTTTAATATGTTTTTAACGAATATGTTTTGGAATAAATGTTTTTAACAAATATGTTTTTATCAAATGTGTTTTTTAAAAAATGTTCATATAAATATTTGAAAATAGATTTTCAGATTTTTATTTTTATATAATAACTAGCGGGGGTGCCCGGGTGTTTGTAGGTGTGTGTGCTGTTAAATAAAAAAGAAACCGGGGAGGGTAGGATCGAACCCGAAGCCCTGAGGCGAAGTTTGAAAATAAAATCGGCCAGCCAGAATGAGTTACTGAGAGATGTTTGAATTTATTTAAGTAAGAACCAAATTGACAGGTGCGCGCACGGAAGTCGTCGAGCGTTACGACGACGACGACAACGACGAGGACGACATAAATGACCAGGTTTGTTTGTTATAAGCGAAGTAAAAAAGAAAACAACGTTAAAACTTAAGCGGGGGGTAATCAAAACATCGAAAAAAAAATACAAAAAACCTAACGTTAGGCAAACAAGCGATGAAAACAGAAAACGAATACGTGAAAAATGGCTTAAATAAGCCTGTTCGATATTAAAATTTAAAAAATCGGTGGGTACCCGGGTGTTTTGGGGTATGTGGTCGGGGGTGGATAAGCGAAGTAAAAAAACAAAACAGAAAAAAGAACGTTACGTGAAAAATGGCTTAAATAACACTAGTTCAATATTTAAATTTAAAAAATCGAAAAAAAGACATCTTACACCACGATTCGAACCCAAAAAGTTTAGATAACGAACCAACGCGTTAATCAACTGCTAACGCCGTGTACATGATATTTAGTCAGTTTTTCAACTATTTAAAGTAAATCAGGTCATGGCGTCATCTGCTGCATGCGTATAACCGGTCGTCGTCACGAGAGGACCGTTTTTGTTGATACCCCCCCTGTCGAAAATTGTCGATTTCGGGGTGAAAAAATTAACATTTTTGGCCAATTTTTCGATACTCTTCGTGCGAAGGATGGAGCTTCAATATGATATCGAATTTGTGAATTTTTGTTTGTCTGTGGTAAGTTTTTAGCGGACACACAAACATACACACATACACACATACATGCATACATTTTCGTTTTTATATATATAGATGTATTTGAAAACATTAACATTTTCATTTTAGATAAATATGATATTTTACCTCTTTTCTAGTTGAGCCTTGATCAAATTTTGTAGGAATTTACATTTAATTAATTTGAATTGACTAAAAAGATTCTTTTTCTGTTAAGGTAAATTACAGAAGACTTGATATATTTAGAAGTAGTTAATTACTGGATATTTGATTGGAAACTGACAAGAAGATTATGTCTATTTTAGTTTAATTAATGCAAACTGTATAGCTAGCTAAAGCATACATTGTTAAACAAGTTTTATTTTCGTATAATGTTTGAATCCTGTGTATCGCTTTATTGCAAATAAATATCTTTTTTTAATTTTGAAGTTGCTATGAAACTCAAAGAAGTGAAATTTAGTACACTGGAAGAGCATTAGAAGGTGCCTTATTTTCCTGAATTTTGTTGAATTTGAACAAATATTGTGAAAATTATGCTATTTTTTCTATTTTCTAACAGTGTGTATCACTCTATTGCAGGTCTCACTAAATGTCTAGAAAGGGTCAATTAACAGCTAGTGAAAAGGAACGTACAAGCCTTGCAAAAGGTTTATCTCTCGTAGATCGAGCCAAGGAGCTTGGAAGAGATCGAAGAGCATTGTCTTCATTCGTTGAAAATCCAAACAAGAAACCAATGAAGGACAAAAACACGAGAAATTGCAAATGCACGTGGAGCTCGTGAAAAATATATATGAAAAATCCCATCCGTTTTTAGTATGTAACTTGGGACTTGCGACATGTTAAACAATGAGAAAATACGTTTTGGAGTTTATTGAATATTTATACAGGTTATAACGAAACGAGAGAAAGAGCAGTTTTTTATCAGCTACGAAGTATAAAAGACTTCATAATTACGTTATTTCATTATTACAAATTTACTGCTTCATACTTATCATATCTAATAAGTTATGCTATTTAATAATTACTTCATTTAACGGATATATTATTTAAAAATTCCATTATAAAATATTTTTACCTCACAAATAAATTCGATAATAGTTTTCTGTATAACAGCAATGCTCCGAGTTCCAGTCTCGAACTGAACAAAATCCAACGATTCTTTATGTTAAATGAAACATATGGAAGGAATGATGGCTATGAATGTTGGTAAACCTAGCAACATAGTCAAATGAATATTTAATGTGCACATAAACTTAATCTCGAAGCGAATAATTTGGATGATATGTGTTCTGAAGAAATTTATAATTTATGTTTGAACTCATTTTCCTATTATTGAAGATGCCTTTACTTAGAATAAACCTAAATTTAAAGTTTTATTTGCGCAGTTGTTGCTTTCTTGTTCAGTGTAAGAAAGTAAGCAAGAAATGAAATAATTCTCGCGTTTTGTTGCTACGTCTTTTTATTTCAATTTCTCGTATGGAAGAGAGGACAATTTTTATAATATAAACTATTTATTATATACGATTAATTAAACAGACGTCGCTATTTTACACTGAAAAAATGTCGAGTTAATACCAACACTATTTGAGTGTAAATATAACAATTTGGGGAGGAGGACTGTGCAATAGATGAACATTCTAGTTTTTATGAATACAGACGATTTGAAAAGAATTCGAAGAAAAAGTAACATTTTGATTTTGAGAACAAATTGAACCTAAATTATTATTTCTACTTTATTTTATTTTCATTGTTTTTAAATATTAATTCTTGTTTTGTCCTTATATCTAAAATTGTGTAATTATGTCCATCTTGTAATACTTTTAACATGGCGTATTTTCTAATTATTACTCTTATTATTTATTTCGACTGTAACTGGTTGATATTAGTCGCTTTGTAGTTTCCTATTCACTATTTTGTATATTGTATCTCTTGTCGTGATTAATATAATTCACTGTTGCTTACATTTCAGCTTGCGTGTTTGAACAGTTACAAACGTGTGTATTTTCGAAATAAAATCTTTTTGGAAGTAAGAAAAACATTTTTGCTCCTCAAATCGATATGAAAGGCTATATTCAAATTGAGTGAAATTGTTTTTGTAACAAACTTTCGTTCGAAATCAATTCCAATCTACTTTGAAATACATTAAACAAATATTTTTCGCACGATTTCCCCACTATGGAAAATGCCATACTTGACGCACATATTGTATTTTATAGAGATCAACAAGTTAACAAAAGAACAATTAACATTTTTTTCTTAAATTGATTGCAGTTAGGTAACAAAACATTGAACAAATTCAATTTGTTTTTAATTTTATAGTTAAACTATCTTTCTTATCCATGAAATGAGGTAACATTTCTAAGTTGGCCATAAATGTAATCAGATGCCGCCACTCGTGTCATTTAGATTATTCGTGTCATTTAGATTATTCAAATTACTGTTCTCACCTTCAATAATATTTTCGCAACGTTTCAGTCGATGTAATCTTCAACTTTCTTCAGGTGTACCTTGTCGAACTCGGGAATTATTCTGTCGAATTCAGGGAGAGCCTGGGACGTAGTGAACATATTTGAAAAATTCTGCTGTAAGTTACACTCTTCTTCCAAAATACAATTGTGAATTACTTAGAACGTCTCCCCAGTCATGGCTGATGGAAAGCGAACATGCTACCGCAGTGGATAAAATAAAAAGTTCGTTTTAAATTCCATGCAAATTCCAGAATTCAATCGAAAGATTCCCGAGTTGAATAAAAAGATTTCCGAATTCAAAAAGATACACCTGAAAAAGCTTAAATTGTCAAAGGTTAAATTATCTTTAATGTTCTGAAAATAACACGCAAGGTGAGTACAATAGTCCAAAGAATTCAAAAACTACCATATTTATTTTGACTCCACTATATTTTGATGGGAAAATGTCTCGTGAATGACTTGTTTGGGCGAACGACTCACTGTCTAATTAGAATTTAAACACTTTCATTGAATTTGATTTGATTTGATTTGATCTTATAGAAGAATGATGCCTTCAAGTAGAAATGGATTGAAATTTGGATTCCATCTTAAAGAATCTGAGGATAATGAAATCTAGCGAATTGCTTACTAATAAGCAAAGTAGTTCCGCTCACTAAGAGATTACATGCTACTTGTTTAATAAAATAGTGCGATTTTATTATATTCAAATTTAAATAAGAACTAGTTATTTAATAACTACAAACGTTAAATACCTTGAGATTGTTATACTCGCATTCGCCGAAATGATTCATGACTCGAACTTCATTTCTTGATTCAAACTTCAACATTTATAGTTAAGAATTGCCTGATTGCTGCCTTGACAAAATTTATTTCTAAAAAATCGATATGAACATGAACGCTATAAATGGAAGCTTAAAAACGAATTCTAACATCATTTAGAATTTTCCATGTGGAGATAAGGCATCACATAATATTGCATTAACGACAAAACCTGCGTTACACATTCAGATACTTATAATCCATTAAGTAAAGGCAGAATTATAAAATTATCACCATAAAAAGACGACACGATACCATGTTTGTTTGATCAAAATCGGTTTTCTTTTTTGTTACAGACTATCTACTAGTTGGCTTGTGTACAAATCGATAAGAGTCCTCTATCACGTCTGAAAGTGACATAATATTCAACCAGCGAAATCGGAGATGCGCCGCTGTACATCTCATGCTCTCTACCGATTCAAGTTATAATACCAGGGCCATTGCCAGCACAGTCAAAATAAAAATCTGGATGGTTCAAAACTCAACGAAGTTTCCGGCCACGGATATTGTCTTTGGTGTGGTTTCAAGTGAGGGCCACATCATGCCACGTCACATTCTTGAAGTTGGCATGAAAGTCAACATCAAAATGTGCTGAGTGTGCTGAAGAGTGTGCTGGTACCCTGGTGCAATCAGGTGGCGCTGGCAGACTCTGAGTGTGGCAGCAGGAAGCAGGACTCGTCGCCGGTCCACAATTCGAAAGAGACTCAGGCTTGGCTTGAGGAGTTCTGCGACTTTCTAACCTTCTGTCATTGCCCCCCCTCTATCCTCAACCAGGACCCGCTGAACTAGTTTGTTTGTTCATACGGCAAGAAAATCACAAACATGACCTTTCACAATACCATCTGCTGAGTATTCGTTGAGCTCCCGCCGGCACCTGTGAAAATAGGCATACTCCAGTTCCGAACCTTTATTGAGGCAGTGATTGAGGCTGAAGGCGGCTCCATTGAATAGATGACAGCTCTTCTACAGTATCAAGTTACCTGAATTGATTTTTTCAACAAAAATTTTAAAACAAAGCTGTAGTGTTTTTTTATGGTGATAAATTTATCGTTCACCATATACATTTTACGTTTTCAAAAAGTTAGTAAAATATGTCGTTTGCTATTTAAATGTTGTTATGACAGAATGAATGAGTTTAAAATTCTTTGAACATTGAATTCTCCACACCGCTGACTACAGAAAGATTAATAAAATTCCGATTTTAGAATGCACTAAATGAACTCTGTTTTCGATTGCAAAAAGCGTGCGCCTTCAACAATCGTTCACATTTACTCTTCGATAACATTCTATGTTGTTTACTCCTATGTTTTTAGCGCATTTACATATTATAATTTATATTTTAATAGTTATACATGTTCCTTTTCATCTATCTCCTGCTCTCTGATCGTTTTCACTAGAAAATTTCATAATTCTATTCTTTTATATTTCTTCCTGAAACAAATTGCATTGGATTTAAGTTCATTTAAAGTAACGTAAAATGTATTTGTATGTAACGCTAAATGACAGTCGTCTCTTCTATTCAAGCGCTTTTCCTCTTGCTTGTTATTCCTTAAGCCTGAAAACAACGCACACAAATCGCACAATATTGTTATTTCAAACTGGAACATACTATCACGTCACTGCTACCTTGCAGTCGCCTTTAAGTTCAATATCAACAAATATTTGAGAAACAATTCTATTTAGATATTCAATGCATTGTCTCAGTCCACTTGAAGTTTTGTTCGTAATTAAATATACAATAAAAATGAATCCTTGAATGGATTTTGACCTTTATGAATAGCACAAAAATACTTTTACAAGAATACAAGTTGCAAGTTCAATTCAACATGATACGTTTGATTTAAAAGAGGAAGTTTTCCATGAGAAAAATACTTGATTTCCGTGAGTTTACATCATAAATTGGCGTTCGTGATCCATATTTTGATCTCGTCCAACTATGCTGGTAAAAATAAGTGAAAAGTTTATAATAAAATAGAACACTTGATCAAAACAGATCTAACGAGATTTGTACACCGTTAAAAAACGACGTTCTTTTCGTTATGTAGGCATTTACTGTAGAATTGTTATGGCATGTCCATATTCGGTTGTTATTAATGCATTAATGTCAAAAGGGAAAAGTATATATATATATATATATATATATATATATATATATATATATATATATATATATATATAGTATCTGTTAAAGAGACGAATAGCAACAGACTTTGATTCTGCAAAAAAAAAAAAAAAAAAAAAAATTCAATACAAAAACTAGCATAAATTCTACGTCCTTCAGCATTAGTGTTATACTTTGAACGAATTAATTTGTTAATTTAAATTGTTATACTCATGATTTTATTAATTTTTAAAAGCACAGTAGATAAACGGTAAACTTAGTTGGATATTTGTGTTTGTAATTTCATATTTTCAACATAAAATCTATATAAATAGAAGAGTAGACTCTTAAACTACTGGTCCCATAACACTGAAATTAACAGGAAATAATATTCATGCACCAAAGGTGGTTGATAGCAAATAACATATTTGCTTACATGCATATATATCGCATACAGACATCGGCAAATTTACATGTAAACATGTTAACCATTAGTTGACATTTTCGTTTTGTGTGCGCATGCGCGTACATTCCTTCAATTTTTTATCAGGCTGGAAGGCTCGTTTTTTTTATTTTAATTCTAACTAATGACACCAACTCATTTTTTATGTCTTTGTATATAAAAAAAAATGAAATCATACGTAAATTTTACTCACGGTTTGAAATTTGTAAATATGAAAACAAACCTATACATCTTTTTTACGATCTCATATTTACTTTATTTCATACATTATTTTAAGACAGAGGAGGGGGAATGACACATGGAATACCGACCGCGCTGAAAAAAGTAACGTTATTATTTAGAAAGCCATTCTTAATATGAGGAGGGAAGGTATTATTTAAACTATTTTGTACTTTCACCTAACAATTTACTAAATAAGAAACTGATATGTATTATCTCGATTTTTTATCAGTTCACATTAAATATCCGTTTAAATTTCTTGATTAGTTTATTGTAAAGTAAGTGTTGCCTAATCACTAACTGCACTTTGAAATATTTATTTTTTGAGTGAGACGAATTTTAAATAAGGGGTTTCTACAGTGTAGTATCCGTATTAAAAAATACAAACAATTTATAATGAAATCATATATTTCGAAAAACTGCTGAGTCATTTTCCGGAAGTGACGTCGTGTGTTGGTGATGGTGGTGGGTGGGGAGAACAAGCATGATTAAGTGGTTTTTCAAAGTACTCTGGAGGCCGACAAGGATTACCAAACCTTCTTTTTTTGGTGAAGTTGTGGTGTAGAGAATTAGCGCCTGTTCATTCTCCCAAGCATTACCACCTCTTTTCTGTTTATGGAGAGGGGGCCAGTAGATGATTTCGCTGTAATACTGCACCAGAACAGATTCTACACTTTGATCTTAGCCAAAAGGCTAAGTAAGCGTAAAATACAAAATAACCGGCACATCATATATTTTAAGAGGTAGGGAGGGGAATATGGTGTAAGTCCTGGAAATGGCTAAAGCAGTTTATGATCTCAAAAGTATTTTATTACATATTTATTTTTAAAGGAAGTGGGGATACGGAGTCAGGCCCGGAAACGGCTGAAGCAGTTTACGATCACAAAATTACTTTATTTTATATATATTTATACTAGACAGGAGATATGAAGTCAGTCCCAGAAATGGTTGAGGCAATTTATGATGTCAAATTTCTTTATTTCATATCTATTTTTAAGAGAGATGGCATAATATAGAATCAGTCCCGGAAATGGTTGTACAACTTTACGATCTCATATTTACTTTATTTCATATATATTTTTAAGACAGGGGGGGGGACTGACATACGGAATACAGAATATGCTGAAATAATAACATTATTTAGAAAGCCATTCTTAATATGGAGAGGTTATCTTTTTAACTATTCTGTACGTTGACCTAACAATTTAATAAATAAAAACTGACATATGGAATACGGACCGTGCTGAAATAATAATGTTATAATTTAGAAAGCCATCATAAATATAGGCAGAGAAGGGTATTTTTGTAAACTATTCTGTACTTTCACCTAACAATCTATTCAATAAGAAACTGACATACAGAATACGGACTGTGTTGAAATAGTATTTACATATTTATTTGGAAAGTCTACTGAGTCCTATTCTAGAAATTATATAATTTCATTTAAAATTATAGTGTCGGTGGTGGTTGTGGTTGGAAAAGAAACACAGTAATGACGAATTTTAAGTTGAAACAAGCGTTACCTAATTACTAACAAAATCAATGTATTAATGTATTTATTTGGAAATTCTAATCATTCATCTTCTAACAGTGAAACATTTTTCTTAAAATTAGGATGACCTTGGTCGGAAGAGAAATTAGTTCATATATGTTGTACAATATCTGTCGAGGGTATGTTAAATTGTTTCATATATATATATACATTACTCATTAATATATGTGTTGTACATTATCCGTCCTAGGAATTGTAAAATTATTTAATATTCGTGCTGCTAATTACATGTCCTAGGAAAGTTAAAATTATTTCATACATAATTTGTGTAATTCACGTCCTAGGTTAGGTAGAATATTCTTTTGCTCGAGATAGACAGAAAAAATTCCTTTCTCCTAAGAATAACAGATATGTTCAGACTTCATTTTTCTCATTGTTTTATACGGTCCTGAGCAACGCGTTGTGGGCCTGCTAGTATTAGAATAATTAAGCAAAATAAAAGCAACAACACAGATATAGATTTAGAACATTATTCTGCGCATTATTTCTCTTGTTTCAGAAATTTTAAAATTGTGCGGACACTAATCTTACTCTTACCTATTAAGTGACGAATAAGAGTATTATACCAGTTTCGAAGATGCTCTGTGGATGTGTCACATATTGGTTTGACAGAGGTCGTTTTTATTTGGCAGGAATATGGCAGGAAATGCCTGGGTATTTATTGAAATAAATAAGGGGCAAGCTCTGGTCATACCAATAGTCAGAGTCAAGGGGAATATTAATAGTTAACATTTAGGTGATGTGTTTCGTAAAAAAATAATGATATGCATGTGTCTAATTATGGAATTAGATAAAAATGACACAAGTAAAACTGGTACAAGAAGAAATAGCATGGGTAAAATGCTCATGGGTTTATCTTTCGAGTTATATTTTGTAAAGAGAAAACATTAAAAAATTGTCAAATTAAAAGAAATTATATCTATGTTTAATAGTGGATGGGGTTCTCAGCTATCTCATGCAATTGTGAGCACTTTTAATGGAATATAAAAATTATCTGTTTCGGCAATATCGCGACTTTTTCACTTTCTTAGCAGATTGAAATAGTATGAGATTTTCGATATTCATTAAATATACATGATTTTATCTACTTTGCAACGATGCAGAATAGTAACGGTTAAAATAAGAGTCAATAGTGACTACAGTCAAAGTTTTTAATTGTGCAACTAGCGGAATAGCAATATATAGACACACTGGTGATTTTTAGTGAATATGAAACATATCTGTGAGAATAATTATTTTGAAGTCCCCTTCAAAAGTGACAAGTTTGAGAGAAATATGAAAATTCTCTATCAAGGCAATACAGCGAAACTTTCTTCTTTGAAGCTTATAGTATGCATATGAGGTAAATATAGGGTGTATTTATATTCTCGACGGCTGAATAAGGTGTTAGATTAAAGTCATTAGTGACTCGAAACCAGGGTTTCGATCGTGCGATACGTGAAACAGTTTTTGCTAATGAACTCGAAACATATGTGTATGACTGTAATGATTTAAAGGCTCTCTTCAAGAACGGACACTGGGTGAAATATGAAAAATAATATTAGTTTGGTGCAAAAATATTATGATTTATAGATTTTAGTTGTACTAATTGCTTAAAAGCAATAAGTATTGATCAGTAGTATCAGCAATGTAAACTTAAGTTTTCAAAAATGCAAACAATCGTTTTTGGAATCGGAAATTAGGCTTATATTTTCTTATTCCGATACAGATTCCGATACCTTAAAAGTGCCGATTTCCGATATCTATCTATCTATCAATATATATATATATATATATATATATATATATATATATATATATATATTGATAGATAGACAGATAGATAAAATTTACGAATTAAAAACGTATGGTGATTGTATAGATTGATGATCTTTTAAACCGGTGCCTTTCAAGTGTAGACACTATAAACTATTAATGTATGATATCGAAATTAGTAGAAATTCCGAAAATAACGAAAAATATGAATAGAAAAATATGAATAGAAAAATATGTCTTCTGAATATTTTTTTACTGCTAACTTAAAAAATTCTATTCTAAACTTGGTTTTAGTAGTGCTTGTATTTTTCATTTTAGTGGAATCGTTAAAACTTGATTTTAGTAATGTTCTGGGGGTCTTACTTTTTATTGTGCTTATAGTAAGGCACTGGAAGTATCTTTTCGTGTTAACTTAAAAAAAATAATTTCTCTACTAGCGCGGATTTAAGACTTGGTTTGCATGCTTCCTAAATTTAGGGTTTAAGTAGCGCTCTAGATTCCTCCTGATATTTTTCACTGATCACTTATGATTTTTTTTCTGTTTTATTTATTATATTTTACTTAAAGGTTTTAAAACAAATGAGTTCCAGGACAAGGATGATGAGAAAGAAATAAGTTTTAAAAGAAATATATTAAGTATACTATTTTTAATACGGCTACGTTATGTACGGGCATGGTCAATAATCTTAAACAAAATCTAGAGCAATAATTTTTTAATAAAGTAGGATACTCGGTAAAAAATATATGCTACATAAAATGCATAAAATAGTGCTTAATTTAATAGATGGATCAGGTGCATGAAAGTAGACCACTTTCAATGTGGTAGATGCCGAATCCAAATATACTTAATACTCTAAATACAGATGGTATATGTAAATAATATAATTTACCTCTTATTAAGCATAATGTTAAATTGAAAAGTGCTCAATGACCTAGATGGATCTAAGTGTAGAGAAAGAGAGAGTGAGAGAGAGAGAGAGAATAAGAACCTAGATATACAAATAAGAAATAGAATTAAAGAAGAGTAGGTTTAATTGCATATGGTATTAATTTTGTACTTTTTTATGTTTTATATCAGATGTTAATATTTTTTATTGCAAACAATTTTACTCATTTATCCAAATAGAAAATTTAAATAAAAAATAATTTCAACCTGTTACAGACATGCAAAAACATATTCATATTTTAAAATTTAAATTCAAAGCTTAAATAAAATAGAATCTTTAAAATACGATACAAATTAGAAAAGCATTTTTTCAAGGCATGAAAATGGTTAAACAAAATAGTTTCATTACAAACTTAAAAAATTAAGGTACATGATTTAATATGAAATTCATTAATTTTTAACGTACACTTTTAGAGATTATAAGTAAAATATAAAATTTTCATTTAAATTAAATCTAAAAATTACTATCGATTTATTTTATGTTATGCATATTTTGTTCACTATTCAAAATATTCATTGTAAATTATATACATATATCATTAATTAGTAAATAATAGATAAATTTAATTGTATCTATATTTAAATTACATTAGGCATTATTTTCATAGAAATGTTAATCAACTCATATTTGCTATAGGTTATTAATTTTTCTGTCGAAAAAAACATTTTGGGGGCTATCCAGAAAATTATCAACTTTGAAAAAATAATTGTTGATTAAATATATTTCTCATTTTGCGGAATTTTCACGTGTCCTGCTGGTAAAATATAGATCATTTCAATTAGATCCTATCTGGATAAAACGCTTGAATATCCGAAAAAAATATGAAGAATAAAATTTACATAACTCATATAAGAATCACATTTTTAAACTCCTCCCTGTAGATAAGTGCCTCGTTGAGGGTGAAGAAATTAATGCTTTTAGCCAATATTTCGGTATTTGTCGTCTGAAGTGTCGAGCTTCAAAACGATACTGATCTTGTGAAAATCCGTCGCCTTTGTCGAAAGTTTTAGGCAGACATACAAACATACATACATATATTTATATATTTGTAGCTAAAACCGCTTAAAAAGCTTGCCCTATCTCTGAATACCTTTTATGTAAAATTTCAAATGTTTAAACCAGAAATTGTCTTTAGTAAGAGGTCAATTTTCTTTTTAATTTAACCCCTATTATGGCCCCTTAACGTGTATTGTTTTGGGTTATAATCAAGTTATTAAGTTAGATCCATGTCCAATGAACCTATATCTAAAATTGCAAGTATTTAGACCCAAAATTTCAAGTGTCTAGACCCAAAAGGAGTTTGGTAGAGTTCTCAAAGATCAAATGGTGGAACTTTGATCCCTTAACAGCCAAATTTCTAGCCGAAAACGAATTACAAAGATTTTTCCAAATCTCAATACCCTGTATATAAAATTTCGAGTCTGTAGACTAAAAATTGACAGAGTTATTGTTTAGGGAAATGTACATAGACAGACAGACACACACACACACACACACACGCAGACAGACACTTTCACTTTTATAGATATACTAGCATTTCAGCCCGGCGTAGCCCGGGTGTTGTGAGGTGTATGATGAGCAAAAAAAAAACGGAAGTGACGTAAGTTTAAATTAAGGCAAGACAAGCGAAAGGAGTGAATGAATTTCGAAAATATCGGCGAAAAAAAAGCGACCCCCCTGTAGAAAAGTGCCCAGTTGACGGTGAAGATAGTAATGGTTTTAGCCAATTTTTCGATATTTGGCGTCTGAAAGGTCGAGCATAAAAATGATAGTGATCTTGTAAAATTCCGTCGCCTCTGTCGAAAGTTTTAGGCAGACATTCAAACATATATACATACATTTATATATTGGTAACTAAAAATTGTGTCGTATTTGTCGTCTGAAGGGTCGAGCTTCAAAACGATACTAATCTTGTGAAAATCCGTCGCCTTTGTCGAAAATTTTAGGCAGATATACAAACATACATACATATATTTATATATTTGTAGCTCAAACCGATTAAAAAGCTTGTCCTATCCCTGAGTACCCTTTATCTAAAATTTCAAATATTTAGACCAGAAATTGTCTGAGTAATTTGGTAGAGACCACAGAGGTCAAATTTTTTAAACTTTGATCCCTAATATGATCCCTTTACATTTATTGTTTGGTTGGGGCTCAAATCAAGTTATTAAGTTAGATCCATGTCCAAGGAACCTATATCTGAAATTCCTGGTGTTTAGACCCAAAATTGTCGGAGGAGTTTGGTAGAGTTCTCAAAGGTCAAATCGTTGAACTTTGACGCCTTAATAGCCAAATTCTCGGCCGAAACCGGATTATAAAGATTTTCCCAAATCTCAGTACCCTGTATATCAAATTTCGAGTCTGTAGACTTAAAATTGACAGAGTTACTGCGTAGGGAAATGTACACACACAGACGCACAGACTCACAGACACACAGATACATACAGACACGTTCACTTTTATATATATACTAGCAATTCCGCCCGGCTTTGCTCGCGACCTATGTACTGTTCATAATGTTATGTGCATATGTATATATTAAAATGTGTGAATATGTAAAGTAATACCTTTCTGTATAATAGTCTTCCTTAACTAATAGAGAAAAGACAGGCATACATTTTCACGTTTATAGATATATAGATTGATAGCTAGATTGGATGCAATATATAGTTATGATTTAAAAAGTATTTAAAAAAAAAAAAAGACACATGCACCGCCACCGAGAATCGAAATAAAAACGTTCCGCTCACGATTTATTTTGTCTCTGCAGTCAATGACTGGGCTATGAAAACATGTTTACTGCAAGACTAAAATTAAACACATGAACCAATAGCTACTACGTTATGCATTCGTAATGCCGGCGTTCGACCTTCACCTGGTAAATTTTCTTTTTTTTTTTTAATTTTCGCACTTTTGCACAGATTTTCTCGGGTTAAAACCCAAATATAAAGTTTTGCATGGATTCAAATACCTTATATATGAAGTTTCATTTCTGTAGGCCAAAAACTCTAGGAGGAGTTTGGTAGGTAAAATTTGTGAAAAAAATATATACGTATGCATAAATATATATGGAAACAATTTTGTGTTTACTATAAACTTTTTTACACAAATATTATGCAAGTATAAATCATGTAGAATATCTGTATTAATATAATTACACGTAATAGTTAAACTAAAGATAATTATCCCGTTAGAAAACTGAAGCAACTAATGGGAAATTAATTAAAATGAATGTTTCAAAAAATATACAAATTAGCTAGATCTTTTGTTAGTGAATGCAATTCCAAAACCCATATATAAGAAAATTGTATTTTCTTTTTAAAAAAATAGAAAATAGGCTTTTTAATATTAATATCAATACATACAAAAGAAAACGAATTTATAGGAGTATAGATTATATTATTATTAGCAGTAGTAGTAATATCAGCAGCATTTCCGCAGAATTGGAGTTTAGGTGGCGACTAACCTCGAACTCAAAACAACCCAAACCAAAAACGAAAGGGACACAAATCTCGATTCATCAGTTCGCGCACGGGTGTATCCCAATATTTTTTAATAATATTTGGAATTCTGATTACATTTTAGTGATAAAAAATTGCTGGAAATGAAAAAAAAACAATATAAACAGATTTTTTAAATAAAAAAATGAAACAATTTGCATTTACATTGTAAACATATAGAAATAGAACTTTTTATAATTTAAAAACATTTTAACAATACGAACAGAATTGGATTGGTATTTTTGCAAAATTGGTGGGGATGTTTTGCAACTATTCTGTATATTCACCTAACAATTTAATTTTTAATTTTTTTATAAAAAACAATTTTTTTTTATCACGGATATATTTTATTATACGGGGAAAGATTTCCCCTTTTCCCTTTTTTGCCACATGAATTCTATCATGTGTGTATCAAATGTTGTCCTTTCCTCATTTTCTTTTTTTTCTTTTTTTTTTTGCAAAGTTCAGCTTATTTGTAAACTGAACGATGTGGTCAGTGTTTCCATGGATACAAACCGGTGAATCGAGATTTGGGTCCCTTTCGTTTTTGGTTTGGGTTGTTTTGGGCTCGAGGTTAGTTGCCACCTAAACTCCAATCCTGCAAGTATTTCATAGTCATCTTTAATCTTGAATGTTTTTGTGTTGGATATGTTTTTTGCATATCAGGTCATTTTTTTTATTTTAGACATTCGACTGTACCTTAACACTTTTATACTTCTTAACAGGCAAGCCTTTTGAAATTCGGTAAAAAAATTGACCTATTTATCTAATTGTGCCACTTATAGTTGCTTTTCGCTATGACCCTAAGTGTTCCAACTGCAATAAGAATCACCTTAACTTCTTTACATTTCCATGATGTAAACTAATTCTTATTTCGGATCTTGATATTTTTTTCATTTTTTCATGTTCTTTCTCTTGCACTCTGGTCTCGGAAGGACAGGCTATATCAATGATTGAGCAAGTTTTTTTGTTTATAAAAATTATGTAAACTTTTGAGTGTCCAAGGACCTGATCAGTTTGTATGCGCATGTCTCAAAAAAGTTTGACATTGTCGTAGTCCTGTATCACTTCTAGTTTATGGTTATACCACTTTTCATTTTAATCTAATTTATAGAATTCGTATAAGATCTGAGCAACGTTGTCTTGTCTCTATTTTCTATTTTTATATTCATGTTAAGCAATCTCAGGCATGTTGCTTTCCTTGCATTACACAATCTGCATATCGTTGATTTTGCAGATTTTTTGATGTTTGATGGACGTAGAGCGAGTAGTTCGTTCATTCAAGTACATTTTTCAATCCCTCTTTATCCATTCAAGCGGAATATAACATAGGAAGCATTACTTATAGAAGACCTACTGCTAGTAATAATATAAAATATAAATACTTTTAATTAAATCTTATCTTGATAAAAATGCTTAGGATTTTAAATAAACATTACTATACGAAACAATTTATGACGAGTAGAAATGTACATTACTTATGGAATCATCAAATTTTAGAACATTGATTTTGTACTATGTATAGGTTATTACTTTTTATTATTTATTATGATTCAGTATTATTTATGACTAGATAGATAGTACATTTTTATCTTTCATTTATTTTTTCAGTATATATATATTGCGCAAGTAAATCTTAATTATTTTTAATCCTGCAGACATGCTTTCGCATATATATATATATATATATATATATATATATATATATATATATATATATATATATATATATGGGAGGTATGTGTGTGTGCATGTATGTGTGTGCTGGATATATTAATCAAATTATTAAATATTAAATTAAAATATCAACTTGCCAATGTTGTTTTTTTACATCTAATTTTAAGTCGGCATTGTCTATATTATTTTGTCATATAAAACTTGTCGAATATATGGTCATATTTAAAACAGATCAAATGCGGGTTCATCTAGTCAAGGTAAGAAGTAAACTTTTGAAGGGAAGGAAGTGCGCTTTTCCAACTTATAATATCTCACTTATATATAAAAAAGAAGGCAAACAAAAGTAGAAAATACATTAAATTCTTCTTTCTGGTGTGGATGTCGAACATTAAGCAATTTTCCGCCTTGGCATTTATTGATTAGCTTTTTTGCTTTAGACTCACTGAAGACGAACAAGAAACACGAGGCGGTAGTTTACCTCGTGATCCATTTGTTGGAAACGAAATGAAAGATCGAGTGCGCATGCATTCCCATCTCCCCTCTCCCCGTTCGTGTGTGTAGGGGGGGGCATAAAACACTCGTATGTCTTCTTTGAAAAACTTTTTCTTCTTTCAATTTAGATGGTAACTCTTCGATTGGACTTACCAGCTCCGTCTTCTACACATTGCGATTGATCTATCGATTGATTGTCTTCATTGCCAAAATCCGATCAAGCATCATCTTCATGAAGGTCGCTTAATAGATTCTTCAAGAACCAACAGAATTTCTTTTATGACTACATTTTTTTCAACTATTTGTAATACTGTTCGTACCTTGATCTAAAACACCGCTTCCACCTCGCCACCCCCGTCGCCCTCCTCATCTCATCTCCCTCTCTCCTTCTCACTCTGTCTCTGTCTCTGTTTCTGTCTCTTTTTCTCTTTCTTTCTCTCTCTTATTACGTCTGACACCTGTCATTCCAACTGGGGATATTTTATATTCGACATCCGAATAAAAACGTTTCACTTGAACATTTTATCAAGTAATCCATTATGAATTTGGATTTCATCTATTTTTAGAATCATGCAAGATCAAAGGCACAATATTATGAATAAAAATTCAACAGTTTATAAATAGTTTATCAACAGTTTAGTAAAACAGAAAATAATGTGGCATTGTATAATTTATAGTCAATCAAATGCAGATTATCATTTAATACCTTTATAAGCTTAAACATTTATCATTTAATATCTTTATATGCGTAAACAATCATTTTATACCTGTATAGGCTTAAACAATAACACTACGGACGTTTTGAAAGATAACATAATACACAGATAAAATCGCATTCTTAATTAATATAAATACGTAATACTAAATTTTCTAAACATAAACGACACATTTACTTACATGAAGTGAAATTTACATTTTATAAATGTTTAGAAGTATGATTACTCTTTCTCTCTCTTTCTCTCTCTCTCTCTCTCTCTCTCTCTCTCTCTGTCTTTTTCTTTACATATACACTCGCACATATATATACATATATACATATATATATATATATATATATATATATATATATAGGATTATTACTGTATATTATCTAATATATATCATCTTTTGAAATTTATTATTATAGCCTTACAGCTACCCACCCGTACTCACTTCATAACTAACTCCTTTAACTCATCTCTGGACCTTCCCTTGCATCACTAAATTAAAAGTCTAGTACACGACGCCCTATGTAATCCACTCCGCAACTTTCAGTAATCCTCATAACATCACACTATAATCATAGTCTTCTTATAAGTAATGCTGGGATAACCGTTAGTTTTGTTCTAACTTTCTTAATTCATCATCATGATATTTCGCCTGAAATTATACACCGTCTCAATGTGCTGTTGTCATCTGGGTTGTATCTATCCATAAAAAAACCTGTATAGATTCTATACATTTCACAGACGGATAAAATAGGATCACCACCCATCCACCCCTATACCTCCCCTTGAGTCTTAAAACATAAACTACTTACATTATTAAAGACTGTGGTAGAAATCCTATACACGTTTTTACATTACACTTTATATAATACACTCCTCCTTTATCTTAGAATTCGATATAATCCCCTAATAACATCAATATTTCTTTGGCTTATTTCGTTCCTGATGAATCGCACGCTGGATGTCGCATCCCCACTATGTTACCTAGCATCTTCTCTACTCTTCTGATGAGAAGCATTAGGCTTCGAAATACCTTGGTATAAAGAGTCCCCTCTATCTTCCAACTAAATGTTTGTATACCTTTATTAAATAAATGAACCATTCTATATTCACCAATATATAGGTTTTGTGACTTCATTTTCCACTTTTATTGTTTCATATATATATATATATATATATATATATATATATAGTCTTTGAAGTTTTTAACATTTGAAACCACACAAAAAATTATTTTTTATCATTCATTAAAAAAACATCTAGTCAGTAAGTCATTTAATCACCTGCAATCACTGCATCAACTCTCAAATTTACTATAATACCAATTTTTATATTTTTTAAGGGATCATCAGTTGTTTACCATGAAACACTGTTTCGGGGATTTAATATATATATATATATATATATATATATATATATATATATATATATATAGAGAGAGAGAGAGAGAGAGAGAGAGAGAGAGAGAGAGAGAGTAGGTACCCTGAATATGTCAATCGTCTTAAAGGTGATATTTTTATATTCCTCGAAGAAGGTTACTTAATTTTATTTTCATCTCAAATATTAATAAGATTTAAACATGGTTACATTACACAAAGTTAATTCAATTTCCAAACCTTATCATCTAATGGGGGTCTTTTCAACGGAATAAAAACAATTTTAAGCCAATAACGTCTATCGTGTCATTTTTATTTTCATACAGTTTTCGTTTTTTTAACCTATGATTCAAATGGAAAATCATATCGATATTCTAAACGACAACAAACATCATTTTATGATATTCTAACTCAGCACAAAACTTCAACTTTTTGATCTCTTTTTTAGCACATTTCTTATAATAGTAATGTATTTGGATGTCTCTTTCAATAATTGACAAAGCTTTCACACGGTCTGTGCAATTATAATTAATCGGCAGTAGAACGGTAAATAATTTTAATCGATAATTTAATTTAAAGATTTGAAAGTTTTTACAATAAGTTTTTCATTTATTAAGCAGTTTTAAAAAATGGCACATGTGCAGGTGGATAAACTTTTTATGTAATAGATATGCGTTGCAGAACGTTGATATGATATGTCATGGACAATAATTATTCATTGGCCATAGTATAGAAGAAGAAATAAAAATGACAGTATAAAATCGTGAAATTTTGAATGGCAGATATTTTGGATTGTTTTTTTTTTTGTTTTTTTTTTTTTCAGAACTGAGAAAAAGTGAAGAGTAACATTTATACATTGGAAAAGACTTGGAGGATTGAAAGGAATTCATCAGTTTATTAGCTTTAGTCGTGGAATACGACCACATGCAACAACTCTTGTGATTAATTTTCGTCTGTTCGGTATTCGATTCGGCAGCTGACACTATAGAATTGAATTCTAGTTAATAATAATGTATTGAAAAGTGGCCTCGTAAATAGAAAATCAGAGAGAGATATTCATAGAACTAAATAAAGTAAGGGCAATATGTATAGAAATATAGTAGAAGGAAGATAGAAGATAGAGAGGAATATCGATTAACTAATAAAGAGAGTAGTATGTAGAAAAGAAAGGATGGAATACGTAAATAATAAAAGTACGGTTATCAAATTGCGGTTATACATTTGAAAATAATTACTAGAAGGAAGTTGATAATGAGAAAGTTTAACAGGCAGGTGTCACTTTGCAACACCCGATCCTTACAAACTGAATAATTATTGCGCGACAAAATTCCTATTTTTTTTACAGGGGGGGGGTCACCACTTATCATGGCCCGAAGGCCACTCAGGGATAAGGGTTATTGTGTGTACAGTAATCAGTGAGATAGTATTGTAGTAATCATTAGTATTGGGGGTTTTGGTAGAGTGTCTTACTTAAGGGGGCGGTTTGTCAGGAGTTTGTTTATGTTGGAATTGAAGACGTCCAAGTTGTAGTCAGGTGGGAAACAGGCAAGCGGCAGAGAGTTCCACTGGCGTGAACTTCTAAAAAAGAAGCTTTGTTCATGGAATCTACGTTTGGATTTAGGCATAGATAAAGAGTGGGGAAAATTATTGAAAATAGTTTCAGCCAGACGGATGTTTCTCGTGAAAAATTGGCGAGGGGGGACGAAGGATTGAAGCTCAGACGAGCACCTGCCATGGAAATAGCGATAAAACAAAGACAGGCTCGCAACGTCTCTTCTGTGGGAGAAAGGTTGCAGGGCATCCCCCACTAAACCACGAAGTCTATTTTGTACTCTGTCAAGGCAGGATAGGCTATTTTTAGCAGCTCCTGCCCAAATGTGGCAGCAGTACTCCATCCTTGGACGTACTTGGCTTTTATACAGATAGAGAATTGCATCAGTAGTGAGATATCTTCTGGAGCAGTAGAAGGATCCCACCATCTTCCCAGCGTCCTATTAAATATTTGACTTCAATTTTGTGTGTGTATGTGTGTATATTGTATGTTAAAAGGATGTTTTGTGAAAAGTTATTCAGGGAAATCAACAGTAAATAAAAAATAGCATCAAAGTCAGCCATTTAGCTCGGCATTTGTCATTAGACTAAACGGTGTCATCTATATGCAAACGAATGTTTTGAAGAAAAGATAATGACTAGCCAAAGGGAACCGCCCGCCTCGATCACGCCTTTCTTATCGCCACCCCCACTTCTTCATCATTCACTTTCACAGAAAACATATTTTAATAAGCTCTCATTAAGAAATAAAATATATTTTTCATAAAACGTTTTCGTGAAATTTTCACATTTAAAAGCTTTGCTCTTCGCCATTCTCAATTAAACTTTTGTTGGTATCAGCGTCGTGTGAATCATGGAAATGTCGGTGATCTGCAAGCAAAGAGCGAAAATAGAGAAATGCGAGAAGTATTTGATAGGAATGAAGAGAACTGATAGAAGTAACATGATAAATAGGACAAAGTGAGAGAGACAGTGGTGCGTCTTATAAATAAGTATAGAAACGAATGCTGTTTCATATGTTGACTCGTCATAGCTGGTAACGAATTTACGTACCGTAATACGATCATAAGTTTCGCATTCTTAGTGAAACTTATTGTAGATGGATATTTACTGCATAATCGCTATCTAGTTTGGTCGGTTCGAATACACCTATTATAATCAATCATTAACTTAAGTATTATAACACCCCCCACACACACACGAACATTCGCGTCTGTGGAGATGCCAACGTTTACAACGTGTAATAGCTGGTCTACTCAAACAAGACGGTTCTGCCATGATTTCTTTCTTGTTTACGATCTAGTCCATATTGTTGACGAACCAATTCGCATTCCCGATACTGATGGGCAATTTGCAAGTCTTATAGATCTTTTTATGACCACATGCCGTGAACTGTGCTCATCCACAATTCCGTCTCCTCTGGGATCCTTCGATAATTCGGTTGCCTCAATTAAGTGTAAAACAAAGAGTAACAAGTTCAGATGTCCTTTCCCATTTCACTGTGTATCGCTATTCTATGGCGTTTATATCAGGAATACCCATATGATCTATGTTAAAAAATACATACGTGTCTTCTATAGTATCTGCTTTAACAAATTGGATAACTGTCGGCATAAATAGTTATATATCCTCTAAGAATTTTCAACTTAAACGAAATAACGAACTGGATACACCCCTGAATGTGCCGCTGCAATTGCACATAGACATCAGAATTTTAATTGCTTTAAACAAAACAGATGTTCAGAAAGTAAAGCCGCCCATATGACTATTAGTAATCACTAAAAAAAGGTTATAGAAAACGCAAGAGAGTAGTTTGTCCTAACTATCAGAAGCTAGGTTCCTACGAGTTTTGGCGCATAACTAACGGGATACTGAACAGATACGTATCTTCCATTCCAATCATCATCGACAAATCGTGATTACGTCAGCATCCGACAAAACCAAACTCTTCACTGAAATCTTAACCTTGTGTGATAATAGCCGATTATGCCCTGAATCTCTTACCAGAATTTAAAATACTTTGACTGAAAATATCAGTTCGAGATGTTTTCAGACTTATTAAATATCTTCATTCCAGCCAAGCAACTGGCCCTGACAACTCTCAATCATAGTGCTACAAATAAATGCAACCGAAACATGCTCTTATACTAAAAAGGTTTTCAAAGGTTGTCTTCCAACAACGTGGAAAACCTAAACAATTTTCAAACTTGGAAACCTGGACAATTTTCAAACGCTGCTTTCCAACAACTTGACAAACCTAGACAATTTTACCACGTTGCTTTAAAACAACCTGGACATCTTGGACAATTTTAAAACGTTGCTTTCCAACAACTTGGAAAACCTAGACTATTTCCAAACGTTACTTTCCAACAACTTGAAATACTAAGAAAAATTCCAAACATTGCTTACCAACAACTTGGAAAACCTAGACAATTTTAAAACGATGCTTTTCAACAACTTGGAAAACCTAGACAATTTGTAAACGTTTCTTCCCAACAACTTGGAAAACCTAGACTATTTTCAAGCGTTGCTTTCCAACAACTTGGAAAACAAAGAAAATTTCCGAACGTTGCTTTCCTACAACTTGGAAACCCTAGAAATTTTCAAACGTTGTCTTCCAACAACTTGGACAATTTTTAAACGGTGATTTACTAAAACTTGGAAGACGTAGACAATTTTCACACGTTGCTTGCCAACAACATGGAAAATTTAGACAATTTTCAAATGTTGCTTTAACCAAACATTAAACACCTAGACAATTTTCAAACGGTATTTTCTAACAACTTGGCCAACTTGGACAATTTCCAAACGTTGCTTTTCAACAACTCGGAAAACCTAAACAATTTTCAAACGTTGCTTTTCAACAACTTGGAAAACCTAGACAATTTTCAAACGGTGTCTTCCAACTACTAGAAAAACTTGGACAATTTTTAAACGTGGCTTTTCCACAACTTGGAAAACCAAGACAAGTTTAAAACGTTGCTTTCTAACAACTTGGAAAACCTAAAAAATTTTAAAAGTTGCTTTCCCATAACTTGGAAAACCTAGACAATTTAAACACATTGCTTTAAACAACTTGGAAAACCTAGAAATTTTTAAACGTTGGAAAATCTAGAAAACTTTACAACGTTGCTTTTCAACAACTTTGAAAACCTAGACTATTCTCAAACGTTGTCTTCAAACAACTTAGAAACCATAGACAATTTAAAACGTTGCTTTCCAACAACTTGAAAAACTTAGAAAATTTTAAGACGTTGTCCTCCAACAAATTTGAAAACCTAGACAATTTTCAAACATTGTCTCCCAACAATTTGGAAACCCTAGACAATTTTTAAACTGTGTCTTCCAACAACTAGGAAAAATTGGGCAATTTGTAAACGTGGCTTTCCAACAACTTGTAAAATCAAGACAATTTTCAAACGTTGCTTTCTAATAACTTGGAAAACCTATACTATTCTAAAACGTTGTCTTCAAAAAACTTAGAAAACACAGACAATTTTAAAACGTTGTCTTCCAACAACTTGGACAACTTAGAAAATTTTCAAACGTAGCTTGGAACTTGGAAAACCTTGACAATTTTAAAACGTTGTCCTCCAACAACTTGGAAACCCTAGACAATTTTCAAACGTTGTCTTCCAACAACTTGGTAAACTTAGACAATGTTCAAACGGTGTCTTCCAACAACTAGGAAAAATTGGACAATTTTTAAACGTGGCTTTCCAACACCTTGGAAAACCAATACAATTTTCAAACGTTGCATTCTAACAACTTGGAAAACCTAGACAATTTTAAAAGTCGTTTTCCCATGACTTGGAAAACCTAGACAATTTTAACACATTGCTTTTAACAACTTCGAAAACCTAGACAATTTTGAAACGTTGTCTTATAACAACTTGGAAACCCTAGAAAAGTTTACAACGATGCTTTCCAACAACTTCGAAAACCAATACAATGATCAGACGCTGCTTTCCAACAACTCCAAAAACCTAGACTATTCTCAAAAGATGTCTTCAAACACCTTGGAAAACCTAGACTATTTTCAAGCGTTGTCTTCAAACAACTTGGAAAACTTCGACGATTATCAAATGTTGTTTCCAACAACTTGGATAATCTACACAATTTTCAAAAAGTAACTTCCAACAACTATGAAAAATTGGACAATTTTCAAACGTTGCTTTCTAACAACTTGGAAAACCTGGACTATTTACGAACGTGGCTTTCCAACAACTTCGAAAACTTAGACAATTTTGCACCATTGTCTTCCAACAACTTGGAAAACCTAGACAATTTTAGAACGTTGATTTCAAACAACTTGGAAAACATAGACAATTTTAGAACGTTCCTTTCAAACAACTTGGAAAACATAGACAATTTTAAAACGTTGCTTTCACCTATGTTGGAACACCTAGAAAATTTTCAAACGGTGCATTCGCACAACTTGGAAACCTGGACAATTGTAAAACGTTGCTTTCCAACAACTTAGAAAACTTATACAATTTGCAAACGTTGTATTCCAACAACTTGGAAAACCTAGACAATTTTCTAACGTTGCCTTCTAACAACGTGGAAAACCTAGACAATTTTCAAACGTTGCTTTACATTCATTTGGAAAACCTAAACAATTTTCAAGCGTTCCTTTCCAACAACTAAGAAAACTTATACAATTTTCGATCGTTGGTTTCCAACAACTTCGAAAACCTAGACAATTTTCAAACGTTGCCTTCCAACAACTTAGAAAACCTCGACAATTTCCAAACGTTGCTTTCAAACAACACGAAGAACCTAGACAATTATCAAACGTTGCTTTCCAACAACTTGGAAAACCTAGACAATTTTCAAACATTGCTTTCACCTAACTTGGAACACATAGGCAATTTTCAAAAGTAGTATTTCAACAACTTAGAACCCTAGACAATGTTCCAACGCAGGCTTTTTACAAGTTTCAACACTTAGACAATTTTAAAACGTTGCTTTCCAACAACTTGGACAACCTAGACAATTTTCAAACGTTGCATTCCAACAACTTGGAAAATTTAGACGATTTTTAACGTTGCTTTCTGACAACTTGGAAAACCTAGACAATTTTTAAATGTTGACTTCGGTCTACTTCGATGACTTAAACAATGATCAGACGCTGCTTTCCAACAACTTCAAAAACTTAGACAATTTTCAAACATTGTCTTCCAAACAACTTGGAAAACCTATCCAATTCTCAAGCGTTGTCTTCCAACAACTTTTCCAGCAACTTGGAAAACCTTGACAATTTTCAAACGTTGCTTTCCAACAACTTGGAAAACTTAGACATTTTTAAGCGTTGTCTTTCAACAACTGCGAAAATCTAGACAATTTTCCAACGTTGCTAACCAACAACTTGGATAACGTAGACAATTTTCAAACGTAGCTTTCCAAAAACTTGGAAACCTTGACAATTTTAAAACGTTGTTTTCCAAATACTTGACACACTAAGACAATTTTCAAAAACTAGAAAACCTAGAAAATCCTTAAAGATTGTTCCAAAGAACTTAGAAAACCTTTACAATTTTCAAACGTTATTTTCTAACCACTTGGATAACTTAGACAATGAAAAACCTAGACAATTTTCAAGCGTCTTTTTCCAACAACTTCGAAAACCTTAAGAATTTTCAAACGGTGCTAACCAACAACTTCGAAAACGTAGACAATTTTCAAACGTTACTTTCCAACAACTTAGAAAACCTAGACAATTTTCAAAGTTGTCTTCCAACAACTTGGAACACTTAGACAATTTTTAGACGTTGCTTTCCAACGAATCGGAAAATTTTAAAACGTTGCTTTCAAACAACTTGCAAACATAGACAATTTTCAAACGTTGTCTTCTAACAACTGGGAATACCTAGACAATTTTGAAACGTTGCTTCCGAGCAACTTAGAAAATTGTGACGATTTTAAACCGTTGCTTTTGGATAATTTGAAAACCCCAGACAATTATCAAACGTTGTCTTCGATCAACGCCGCACACCTACACAATTTTCAAACGTTGCTTTCCGATAATTTCGAAAACTTAGGCAATTTTCAAACGTTGCTTTCTAACAACTTAGAAAACCTAGACTATTCTCAACCGTTGTCTTCCAACAACTTAGAAAACCTAGAAAATTTTCTAACGTTGTCTTCCAACAACTTGAGAAAACCTAGTCAATTTTTATACGTTGTTTTGATACAACTTGGAAACCCTAGACTATTCTAAAACGTTGCTTTCCAACTACTTGGATAACTTGGACAATTTTCAAACGTTGCTTTCCACAACTTGAGAAAACCAAGAAAATTTTTAAACATTGTTCCAAAAAACTGGAAAAACCTAAACAATTTTACCACGTTGCTTTCCAACCACTTGGATAACTTGGACAATTTTATAAGTTGCTTTCCACAACTTGAGAAAACCTAAAAAAAATTTAAACATGGTTCCAAAAATCTGGGAAGACCTTGAAAATTTATAAAACGTTGCTTTCTAACACCTTCGAAAAACTAGACGATTTTACCACGTTGTCTTCCAACAACTTGGAAAACCTAGACAATTTTCTAACGTTGCTTTCCAACACCGTGTGAAAACCTAGACAATAATTTTACCGTATTTCCAAACAACTTGGAAAACCTTGACAGTTTTCCAACGTTGCTGTCTAACAACTTGGAAAACTTAGACAATTTTCAAATGTTGCTTTCTAACAACTTCTTAAACCGTGGCTATGCTCAAACGTTGTTTTTAACAACTTGGAAAACCTAGACAATTTTTACACGTTGTGTTCCAACAACTTGGAAAACTTCGACAATTTTCAAACGTTGCTTTTAAACAACTTGAAAAACCTAGATAAATTTCAAACGTGTTCCTCCAACAACGTGGAAAACCTAAACAATTTTCTAGCGTTGCTTTCCAATAACTTGGAAAACTTAGAAAACTTTCAAACGTTGCTTTCCAACAACTTGGAAAACCCAGACAATTTGCAAACGTTGCTGTCAACCAACACCTTGTAAACACTAGACAATTTTCAATTTTTTTTTTTGCTTTCCACTGACTTGAAAAACCTAGAAAATTTCCAAACGTTGCTTCCCAATAACTTGGAAAACCTAGACAATTTTTAAACGCTGCCTTCCAACAACTTGGAAAACGTAGACAATTTTCGAAAGTTTCTTTCCAACAACTTGGAAAACCTAGACAATTTGCAAGTGTTGTCTTCTTACAACTTCGAAAAACTAAACAATTTCCAAACGTTGCTTTCCCCTAACTTGGAAAACCTAGACAATTCTTCAACAACTTGGAAAACCTAGACAATTTTACCACGTTGCTTTCAAACAACTTGGAAAGCCTAGACAATTTTTAAACGTTGTCCTCCAACAACTTGGAAAATGTAGACAATTTTCGAAAGTTTCTTTCCAACAACTTGGAAAACCTAGACAATTTGCAAGTGTTGTCTTTCTACAACTTCGAAAAACTAGACAATTTTCAAACGTTGCTAATCAACAACTTGGAAAACGTAGACAATTTTCAAGCCTTATCTCCCAACGACTTGAAAAACCTAGACAATTGTCAAACGTTGGTTTCCAACAACTTAGAAAACCTAGACAATTGGCACACGTTGCTTTCCAACAACTTGGAAAACTTACACACTTTTCAAACATTGCTTTCCAACAACTTGGAAAATCTAGACAATTTTCAAACGTTGTCTTCCAACAACTTGAAAACCTAAACAAATTCCAAACGTTGTTTTCTACTAACTTGGAAAACCTAGACAATTCTCAAACGTTTTCTTCAAACAGCTGTGAAAACCTAGAAAATTTTCAAACGTTGCTTTCCAACAACTTGGAAAACCTAGACAATTTTCAAACGTTTTCTTCTATCAGCTTCGAAAACGTAGACAATTTCCAAACGTTGCTTTCCGACAATTTTGAAAACTTGGACAATTTTCAAACGTTGCTTTCCAACAACTTCGAAAACCTAGACTATTCTCAACCGTTGTCTTCCAACAACTTAGAAACCCTAGACAATTTTCTAACGTTGTCTTCCAACAACTTAGAAAACCTAGTCAATTTTTATACGTTGTTTTGAAACAACTTGGAAAACCAAGACTATTCTAAAACGTTGCTTTCCAACTATTTGGATAACTTGGACAATTTTCAAACGTTGCTTTCCATAACTTGAGAAAACCAAGAAAATTTTTAAACATTGTTCCAAAAAACTGGAAAAAACCTAGACAATTTTAAAACGTTGCTTTCCAACCACTTGGATAACTTGGACAATTTTATAAGTTGCTTTCCACAACTTGAGAAAACCTAAAAAAAATTTAAACATGGTTCCAAAAAACTGGGAAGACCTTGAAAATTTATAAAACGTTGCTTTCTAACACCTTCGAAAAACTAGACGATTTTACCACGTTGTCTTCCAACAACTTGGAAAACCTAGACAATTTTCTAACGTTGCTTTCCAACAACGTGTGAAAACCTAAACAATAATTTTACCGTATTTCCAAACAACTTGGAAAACCTTGACAGTTTTCCAACGTTGCTGTCTAACAACTTGGAAAACTTAGACAATTTTCAAATGTTGCTTTCTAACAACTTCTTAAACCGTAACTATGCTCAAACGTTGCTTTTGAACAACTTGGAAAACCTAGACAATTTTTACACGTTGTGTTCCAACAACTTGGAAATCATAGAAAATTTTCAAATGTTGCTTTTAAACAACTTGAAAAACCTAGAAGAATTTCAAATGTATTACTCCAACAACGTGGAAAACCTAAACAATTTTCTAGCGTTGCTTTCCAATAACTTGGAAAACTTAGAAAATTTTCAAACTTTGCTTTCTAACAACTTGGAAAACCTAGAAACTTTTAAACGTTGCTGTCCAACACCTTGTAAACCCCAGACAATTTTCAAACGTTGCTTTCCAACAGCTTGGAAAACCTAGACAATTTTCAAACGTTGCTTTCCAACAAATTGGAAAACCTAGACAATTTTCAAGCGTCGTCTTCCAACAACTTCGACACCCTAGACATTTTTCCAACGTTGCTAACCAACAACTTGGAAAACGTAGACAATTTTAAAACGTTGCTTTCCAACGACTTGAAAAACCTAGAAAATTTCCAAACGTTGATTCCCAATAACTTGGAAAACCTAGACAATTTTTAAACGTTGTCCTCCAACAACTTGGAAAACGTAGACAATTTTCGAAAGTTTCTTTCTAACAACTGGGAAAACCTAGACAATTTTTAAGTGTTGTCCTCCTACAACTTCGAAAAACTATACAATTTTCAAACGTTGCTTTCACCTAACTTGGAAAACCTAGACAATTTTCAAACGTTGCTATTCAACAACTTGAAAAACCTAGACAATTTTTAAACGTTGTCCTCCAACAACTTGGAAAATCTAGACAAATTTCAAACGTTGTCTTCCAACAACTTGAAAACCTAAACAAATTCCAAACGTTGTTTTCTACTAACTTGGAAAACCTAGACAATTCTCAAACGTTGTCTTCAAACAGCTGTGAAAACCTAGACAATTTTCAAACGTTGCTTTCCAACAACTTGGAAAACCTAGACAATTTTCAAAAGTTGTCTTCTATCAACTTCGAAGAACTAGACAATTTTCAAATGTTGCTGTCTGACAACTTTGAAAACTTAGACAATTTTTAAACGTTGCTTTATAACAACTTGGAAAACCTTGACAATTTTTACACGTTGTCTTCCAACAACTTGGAAAACTTAGACAATTTGCAAACGTTGCTTTCTCACAGCTTGGAAAACTGAGACAATTCGTCTAATATTTTAAAATATCGGTTACTTTTCTTCTGTACCTCCGTAGAGACCAATCAGTCTCCTCACAGTCATAAGTTAGTTGCTGGAGTCTGTGATAAGAAAGATGTCAAACACCTCAGTATTACAAACCTAATCAGTGACAAACATAATATTTTTCATTCTCAGAGATTAACAGCTGATGTGCTAACGGTAATATCATATTGGATTAGTGAATCTATTGGCGATGATTTCGTTTCCTGAGCAGTAGCTTTTTCCATATTTGGGGCATTTGATAGAGTTTGGCGTAAACCACAGAAGATGTCCACTTATTCTGAAGCTGGAAAATTTTTCTCTCTGATCGGTCCATTAAAGTATATGTTAATGGGTAGGAATCCGAAGCTATTAACGCTGGCGTGCTTCAGGGATCTATCCTGGAGGCCAACTCCATTCCGGATCTTTATCAACGATCTCCTAAATCATATACTATGATCATTTGTTGACATCAATGCGTACGATAGTCTCATCTATGGCAACACTACAAAGATCGAAAAAGATGTGGACCTTTCTGATTCTCTGCAACAGAGCAAGTGGTATAATGCAGTAAAAATGTTATATTTGATGCATCAAATATAACACTTTTATCTTTTCACCGTAAACGCTCATATCCTTATCTGGCCCAAGTTGAAACAAACGGCTTGCATCTTGAGGAAGCACTCTGCGTCGACAAACTTCTGGGTCTGATTTTCATTCCTAACCTGAAATGGAAGACCTACATCAGATCTGTCACGAAAATCACTGAAAAAAATTATTAGATTGTTTTTAACGATTAATCAGGTATCTCACGCCAGACGTTACATGGAGAAGGGTCAAATATATCTTAAATGTAGCATTGTTGACACAGCTGAGGTAGAACTCCTAAGAGTATCGTTTCCTCTCTTGACAGAGTACAAAAATGTCTTCAAAATTAAGTGGCGAGGATCTTTTTGTTCTCTATTTCCCTTTTCTCCCAGTAGAGATATTGCGAGTCTGTCTCTGCTCTATCGTTACTTTCCTGGTAGGTGCTCGACTGAGCTTCAATCTATGTTATTTCCCTGTAAGACGTTCACAACAAATGATCGTCTAGTTTCACTCTTTATCTATGCCTTATACTAACCAGAAATTCTATGAATTGTCTGTCTGTTGAATGCAATGTCTGCTTCCTGGCTAACTCTAGTATATAAATTTTCAAATGTAATGTGAAATGTTGCTGTTGAATCATCCCTTTAAATAATCTAGCCTTACCATAAATCCACCCTTGTTGATCATGTTGTCCCTCCATCTACCTCTTAACCCTTATCCCTAGGTGGCCTGCCTGCCTTGGTAGTTGCTGAACTCTAAATAAAAGAAATCAAGCACAACAATTCAGAGTTTAAGCTATTAATCTTAAGCGTAATCATTGCATTATCTACGTAAACATATTTATGATTTTAGTTCATAATTTACGCATCGTTACGTTATTAAAGTCTTATTTTTCACATTATAACTTTGATATCAGTGCTGTGAAGCGGATTTATCCAAGATTTTCACTAACTATTATCTGCATGACAGAGAGGAAAGGGAAGATAACGTCAACCTTAATTTTATTTGCATAGCTAATCAATGCCTATTACTTTAACTACGGGATATTGTGGAATTTAGACAAGGCGGATACGAGCGGGTCTAAATACGAGAGGCGGACAATAAGTAATGCCCCTGACCCACTTCCAGTAGTCTGATCTAGCTGGAATTTAGCATGTGCAAAGATTCATATCTACGGGTTATGTGGCAAATTACAGCTCTGAACTGATTGTGGTTTCTGTTTTACAGGTGTTTGAACTGAGTCAGGTGTGAAATGGAGCCTGTTGAATGTCGAGCAGTGATCCGGTTTCTGCATTTGAAAGGACGCACAACACAGGAGACTTTTGATGAAATGATATAAACTTATGGTGATAATGCCCCATCATATGACCTTATAAAACGCTGGTATCGTGAATTCAAACATGGCCGGAAGTCTGTGGAAACAGCTCCCAGACTTGGTCCCCCCCTTCTGCCATTGATGAGGCATCTGTCCGTCAAGTTGAGGCTGCCATTTTGGAAGATCGGTGCATTACTATTCGCCAAATAGCCAAAGATGTCAAGACTAGTACAGGGTCTGTGGAAACTATCATTCATGACCATTTGCATATGCATAAGGTGTCTGCCAGATGGATTCCCAGGTTGCTCACACCATTCCAGAAGCGAGAACGCGTCGAGTGCTCGAGAATGTATTTGGAGATGTGTCAAGAAGCTGGGTCAAAGTGCAGCCCTCCGCTTGCAAGGTCATGCTCACAGTCTTCTGGGACCAGGACGGGGTAGTGATGACAGATTTCCTGGCAAAGGGTAACACAATTACAGGAGCCTATTATGCTTCACTTTGGAGGAAACTAATGAAAGCTATCAAAATGAAGAGGCAGGGCAAGATCAGCAAAGATACTCTCCTCCTGCAGAACAATGCTCCGGTCCACAACTCGCATGTCGCCAGACCAGAAGCACGGGTGTATGGTTATGAAATCCTTCCCCATCCTGTCTACTCTCCTGACCTTGCACCCTCTGACTTTCACCTCTTCCCAGCCATGAAGTTGTTTTTGAAAAGAAAGCATTTTCCAGATGATGCAGCCTTGATTTCTGAAGTCACGTCGTGGTTGGAGGACCAACCTGAGGTGTTCTACAAAAACAGTCTCCAGAGCTGCACCAAATGATGGGAGAAATGCATAACTCTGGGTGGTTCCTATGTAGAGGAATACTAATAACTGTGCCAAGTTTCGTTGCTCTACTCCTATGGTAAGTGGGTCAGGAGCATTACTTATTGCACGCCCCTCGTATTCCTATCTACTATAATTTTAAACTTCTCTACTAGCTTTGCAACAATTGAAATCATTCCTATAACATATATATCTTCGTATGCTTCGTATGTGTTTAAGTTAAGGTCCATTATTATTATTATTACTAGCTGTACCCTGCCACGCGTTGCTGTGGCTCAAATTGGCGCAATGGAAAAAGTTCCAAAATGAGAAAAAACATGTTTCTTATAGGTTTAAATTTCCATTTTGCATGGGTACACAGTTTTTGTTGTTCCATTTTCTTAGCTGATATAGAGATTTTCCGGTTTGGTGACTCTTGAATATGTAACATAAATTGTCCATGTGAAAAAACAGTCAGTGTGTAACTGTAAGGCCCACAATTGTAAAGATTGTTCCCTGTGCTTTGTTGATGGTTATTGCAAATGACAATAAAATTGGAAAGTGCAATTTGCTAAAGTGTAATGATGTATCCGGTAGAATCATAGGAATGCATGGAATGAAGATATATTCATCTGTGAAAGGTCCTGTTAAGATTGCTGTTTCTATGATATTGTTTGTTATTTTTTTTTACTGCAAGCTATGTGCAAGCAAAGCTTGGATTGGTTTATATTTCACAACATGATAATTAGTACACCAAATTTCAGTTACAATACATGCGGTGGCATCCCTGGCAAATATAACTGTTGGATAATTAACCACTTTATCTGCTTTCACAACAGTGTCGATTGATTTGTATTTGACTACCTCACTTGGAATTTTACATTTAATTATAGCGTTAAGTTCATGGGCATCTTTGTATTGACCTGCAAGAATAGCTCATTCACTCAGTCAAATGGAATTCTTATATTTTGAATATCTGCAAAAACCTTTTAAACTAACTATTCTTTTGATGAAATAAAATTACAGAAATTACAGAAGTTAAAAGTCAAAGAATTTTGCCCTTAACTCTGATCAGCTGGCACTTTTTCGTACCCAATTTCCCACAAGTGATGCAAAAGTTTTTGTGCGGATCGAACAGTCTGCAACTGTACATGCATATTTTGAGTTAAGTTTAATGTCTTCACATGGAACAAAAAGTAGAGTATTTGAGGCAAGCATTTATTTCATCTGCTGGTGTTGATTGAAGAATAACAGGTAACATTTGTCTGAAATCTCCTGCAAGCAATATTACTGCATTCCCAAATGGTCTGACATTGCCACGCAAATCTTGCAAGGATCGACCAAGAGCCTCAAGTGATTTTTTGCGTACCATTGTGCATTCATCCTAAACAATAAGTTTGCATTTCTGCAATATTTTTCCCCATATTGGATGTTTTGGAGATGTCGAAGATGAGATTTTTGAAAAGTTGAATGTTTTAAAGTAGAATAAATAATTCTTCTACTTGGCAGCAAGGTCGCAGGTATTCCTCTTGCAGCAAGGGCTAAGGCTATGTCATTTTGTTACCAAATGGCTGCCAAAATCAATTTAATTAGAAAGGTTTTACCAGTTACTTCTGGTGCTGTTCAAGGTAGCAGTAATTTCCAAATAACTTCTATTCTCACAGTCAGTAAATTAGGTGACTAAAATAGGATTTATCCATGTTTTGACAATGCCTTATTCACTGTAATTAATTTAGGAGACTAAAATAGGATGAGGGATTAGAGATGGACGGATAGAGAGGAAGATATATAGATAGAAAAGAGACAGTGAGAGGAAAATAGAGAAAGAGGAGATAGAGAGATAAAGGGATTGATAGATAAACAGAGAGAGAGGTGGAGTGTTAGAAACAGAGAGGGATGAAACAGAGGAAAGGAGAGAGATAGAGGGAGTTAGAGAGAGAAAGGGGCTCAAAGAGAGATGGAGAGGGTGATATAGAGAGAAAGATAGATTAAGAGAGGGAAAGGGAGAGATGGATAGAGAGAGATATTGAGAGAAGGGGAGAGAAACAGAAGGTGAACTACACTTCACCGTTTTTTTCCTCGTTCAGTAGAGAAGAAATCTTTCGAGACTGAGGCAATTTTAATGTTTTGTTATTATCCAGAGTACCCCTTTTTTTTGGGGGGGGCTAGATTTTCCTCGCATTAGAAACCGACCGGGTTATCTGTACTTTCACTTAACAAATTAATAAAAGAAAAACATATTGTAAAATTTGAATTTAACAGGAAAATACTATTTTAAAAAATAGCACGGTAACATAAGTGCATAAGTGCCACTTTAGGTACTCCTTGGGCGTTGAGTTCCATGGCGACCAGCATAATTATTTAATGGTCGCTCCCTTAGACCCCCCCCTCCTAGTCAAGGCTAATGCATGCGCATGTAACATTTTTTTTATTTACTGACGTTGGCTTAGTAACTAAACGATTTATTGATAATTTCGTAACCCTTAAACGCATGCCGGAAGATTTAAATTGGTTCATTATTGTTGTAATGAAAAAAAAAATTTTTCATTCAACACAAAACCAAAAACACATATTAATGATGATTTATTATTCTATTCATTGAAATTTACTAATTTTTAAATTAAAAATTTAAAAAAAAGTTAATAAAAAAATAGTTGCTTATGTGCGCATAAACAACTTGTTTTTTTTTTTTAGATTAGGTCCACCTTATAATCACCCCCCTCCCCAACCTCCTCATATTAAGAACAGCTTCCGGAATAAACACCACTTTTGGAGGGGGGCTATTTGCAAAATTTAACTGATATTTGTTGTCAGCATACCCACCCGAAAATACTATTTAAAAAAAGGAGGGGTTCAGTGCCCGTGGCAGAGAAGTAGATTTATTTATCAATAAAAGTTGCGGAGAAGTAAATTTATTTATCAATAAAAGTCGTCATTTAAAAAAGAAAATTGTGGAGGTGGACCTAAATGTTTTGTTTTCGCACTATTCAACAATTTGTTCATCTGTGCATGTAAATTAAAAAATATTTGTAAAAGTGAGAAGTTATTAGTAAATGATTTAGTTTGTTTTTTTTAATTTATTTTATTTTATTTTTTTTTTACATTAGATCCACCTCCACAAATGTTAAGAACGGCTTTCAGAATAAACACCCCCAACCTCTCCATGTTAACAACGGATTTCGGAATAAACACCATTGGGGGGGGGGATATTTAAAAAAAAAGTCGATAAAAGTCGTCATTGAAAAAGAAATTTAAAATCAAATGTTTGTAAAAGTGAGAAATTATTAATAAATAGTAACATTTTTCGGTGCTAATGCAGAGAGTGATCTGCGCTATTTTTTAAATCGTGTTTTTTTTTTTAATCAATTGCAAGGTTAAAGTACAGAATAGGTACAAAACACCCTCCCCCCATGTTAAGAATGGCTTTTTAAATAATAACGTTATTATTTCAGCATGGATCACACTCTGCATGAGTACCTATTTTTCTTTTAATATTCATAAAAAGTAAAACTTTTTTTCAAAATAAATAAATAAATAAATAAATAAATGTTTGTAAATGTGACAGATAATCGTTTAGTTACGGCAACGTCAGTAAATAAAATATGTTACGCGCGGGGTGAGGTGGGAGACTAAGGGAGCGACTATTATTTTTTTCTACTGGTCGCCATGGAACTCAACGCCCAAGGAGTACCAAAATTTAATTTTTTTGTCAAATAAATAAATTTCAAGCAATTTTTGCAATAAATAATAGATAGCAACTTCGTTAATTTTACGACTCGCCCCAGCATATTATAAATACCCTAACTTCCCCATGTTAAGAACGGCTTTCGAGGTTTATGGAAGGGCGTTTTTTTTAACATGGGGGGGTAGGGTGTTTATAATACGTTGAGGCATGTCGTAAAAATGAAACAGTTTAGAAAAAGGGTAATCTCCAAAAATACCGTTAGGGCTTACAACATGGCCGCCAGAAGAGTCAACAAAAAACTGCGAATAAAATATATAAAACTCGTAATTTCTGTTTTTAAAGTGGGTTGTCAATTTTCTTTATGAAATATACTTCCAAAATAAACTATTACAGTCGTTTAAAACATAATAGAAGTATTATTTTTTATTTTTTTCAAAACAATGTTTACAAAATGTCTACGAACGTGCGTATTATTATTATTATTATTATTATTATTATTATTATTATTATTATTATTATTATTATTTACTTACTTACCCAGGCCATCGTCATAGATTTCTCTTTGAGAAAAATTTATTATATTCTCTGGAGTCTGAGTGACAACAAGACCCTCCAGATTTCCAGTATTGGTCACCTCTTTCGATATACTTTGCAAAATAATTTGTGCTATCGCAACAGCCGCTTACAATGATTTCTCGTTGGCAGTGATCATTGGTTTTCACTGGGATTTGGGTGGCAATATGCCTTCCAAATATCCTATTCCCTTTTGCACTCATCCAGCGGAGGTCTAACTAGTGCTTTATCTACTTGGTCCTTCCATCCTCTTTGCCCCCTCCTCACTTATTTGGTATGGTGTTAGTTCATTGTGACACACACAACACACACAACACACACAACACACACAAAAAAGGAAAGGGGTTACTTACAATTATGCCGTTTCAGTTTACATGATTCCATGTGATGTTCCAGTTTGTGTCTGTTATTCAAGTGTGGTGTTAGTCTCCACATTCAAGTGTTTTCCTTAGTATTTCTGCAGTTTTCATGATTGTTATCCATCCCGCTTATTCAAATCTCTCCCATTCTTTTTTCAAAGATCTTCAGTATTGTTCCTAGTGCTCCTACTATTAGTGGTGTTATCTTGAGTTTCTTCATTTTTCAGACCCCTTTGAGCTCTCTGTCCAGTTCCATGTATTTGCTCTGCTACCAGTCCCCTTGATCTTCATTCTGTGGTTTACTGAAACTAAAACCTTCAGTATCTGGCATGTCTTTTCCTTCTTGTTAGCATTATGACATCCGGTCTTCTTGCTTGAATAAGTTTATGCGTTTGTATATTCATGCCCCATAGGATCTTGTGACTTTCATTTTTCGCTACTACTACAGGTTTGAGTTGATATCGTTTGTCTACGTGTTAAAGATGCAATTGACTGCATAAATGCCACTTGATCTATTTTTATATTCTTTTCGGACATTTTTCTGCATTCACTTATTATTTGGTTTATGATTTCGTCTTTTTGTCTGGAGAGTCTGTATTCGCTGTTTTCTTGTGTCTTGTCGATCTTTGCTGTATTGTGGTTGTTCAAATTGCATTATCTTGTTATTAGTGATTTCGTTTCCCTGTTTAGGTTTCTTTTTGTCGCCATTTCCGAATGTTTTCCTTAGTCTCATCTTTTGTAATCCTTATAAATCGTCCGTGTAGCTGTTTCTCTTTCCATTTTCTAATCTTCGTCTCTTCTGTTTCCATCTATTTCGTTTGTTTCTTCAGTGTTTCTCGCTGCGGTAATTATTTTTCCGTTGTTCTGCATTATGTATTTTTCTAATTCTCTTTTACGCAGTCTTCTATACAGACCAGCCCTCTTCATCTGTCTTTCTTTTCCACGTATAGTCCGGCAGTATCATCTTTTGGGTGTAGTGTATTGTGTATAGTCATGAGTTTCCTTGTCTTCTGCTCGAGTTTCCTCAGTTCTTCTTTGGTCCAACTTATATACGGTCCAGAGTATCTTACTAGTGATACTGTCCATGTCTTTATACCTTTTATTAGATTTCTACTATATCGTTTAGTATCGAGGAGTTTTCTTGTTCTTGTTGGGGTATTCCTTTTCTATTGTCTCTTTCATTTCTGTGTTTTGATGGTGTCTTCTTCCAGAACTCCCAGGTATTTGTAGCTATCATGTTCACCTAATACCCTCATCTCTGTTTGATTGGGCAGCACCATCATTTCTCTTGCTTCAAGTTTTCCCTTCTCAAAATCAGAACTTCACACTTTTTCATATCGAATTCTATTTCGCTTTCCTGGCTTATGATTTACTTTTTTATCTGACGCTAATGACTGAGCTATGAAAATATGCTTGCTGCAAGGCTAAAAATTAAATCATGAACCAATAGTTATTACATTAGACATCCACATTCGTAATGCCATCGTTCAACCTTTACCTGGCAACTTCTATTTTTTTTTTATTTTTTACACTTTTGTACCGATTTTCCCCAGTTAAAACACAAATAACAAGTTTTTCATAGGTTCAGATACCTTATATATAAATTTTAATGTCTGCAGACAGAAAACTGACAGAGGAGTTTTGGTATGTAGCAGTTTTTAAACAAGTATATATGCATAAATATATATAGAAAAAGGTTTGCACTAACTATAACTTTTTTATGCAAATATTACGCAAATATAAATCATGTAGAATATCTGCATAAATGTAATTACACGTAATAATTAACTAAAGACGGTCATCCCATAAGAAAACCGAAAAAAACTAATAGGGAATTAATTAAAATGAAAAAAATATTCAAATTAGCTAGATCTTTTACGGATGAAGGCAATTCCACGACCCATATAAAACAAAGTTGTATTTTTTTTAAATAAATAAAAAAGGGTTTTTTAATATGAATTTCAATACACAAAAATAAAACAAATTTACAGATGTATAGATGTAATAGGCCGAACACTTCTCTTAGTTAATGAAATAAACGCCGCTGATCTCGGAGACTCTGCGATTGATTGCAATGGGGGTCTACATGCTTCAATAGCATCTTGAAAAAGGCAGCATCAAACATTGTATAACTGCGTAAAACTCGGAAAAGAAATATATTATCATTTACTGTCCAGCAATATACTGCCACAATCAACACTTTTGCAACATTTATAGATTTCTTCATAGATCATTGGCTGGACTTAAATGTTATTTGCGTCTCACACGCAAGGTGAAATAAAGGAAGTTGTAAGAACCCATACGTCGAAATCTACGAGAGAGTCCATGATAAAAATATATATATATATATATATATATATGTAAATATTTATATATGTGTGTGTGTGTGTGTGTGTGTGTGGGTGTGTGTGTGTGTGTGTGTGTGTGTCTGTGCGTAAATTATATTATCCAAGTTTTTGATTCATCAGCGTAAGAAGCGGCATATATATAAACCCTGTGTATCGCTTTATTGCAGAATATTTTTTTTAATTTTGAAATTGCTATGAAACGCATAGAAGTGAAATTTACTATACTGGAATAGCATAACAAACTGCCTTATTTCCCTGATTTTTGTGGAGTTTGAAGAAATATTTTGAAAATTATGCTATTTTTTCTATTTTCTGGTAATTTTAAGTGTATGTATATATATATATATATATATATATATATTTATATATATATATATTTTATATATATATAGAGAGAGAGAGAGACAAAGAAAGAGAGAGAGAGAAAAAGAAAGAGAGAGCGCGAGGGGAGAGAGAGATTGTGTTCAAAACATTCAGACACGTGTGAAATGTTTATTTTAAAATAAATATTTATTGAGTAAAAATTTCTTTTTTTTTTTCGTCTTATACAAAACCTTTATAAGGAATATTTAGAAAATACATTTTTCTTACTTGCTGTTATGGTGTTTAGCGCAGTCTCTATGTACCGTGCAGTTGTGTGTGTAAGCACACAATCATGCACACATGTGTAAAATTAAGAGAAATATAGTGTTACACGGATAAAATTAAATTCAAAACATGGCGGTTTAAAGGTCAGACGGTGTGATATTTTCATTTTTTAAATAAATATTTATTTCCTTATAATTTTTGATTTTCGGCTTATACCGGAGCCCTTATCATTTTCACGATGCTTTTTAACAGTGAATTTCAATTACACACTGGACTGGACGATACAAGATCTATATTTGACACATAAAGACTGCACCAAACGCAATCATGGAATGTAAGAAAACATAGAAAGAATGTATCATTTAAACATTTCTGATGAGGGTTTTGATATAAACAAAAAATAATAAATTATAAATAAATATTTCTTTTTATTATTGGGATCCTACGGTTCCAGGTAATCATTGTCTGCATATAGCCGTTTCAATCCTACCCAAAGCCATTCAGAGGCTTAGTTGGCTAAAGCGCGGTGAGACGACAACAACAAGTATGGAGGTCAGTAATTGCTGACGATAAAGTTAAGATACTCAGATTTCCTATCCTGTCGCGGTTTACCACCTGACGAAAGCCAGATGAATAGTTGATCGAAACGTTCTGAAACAAGAATTGGAAGATGAAGATAATACTCCGCAAATAAACATTTTTGTTTAATCAAAAAATTCAGCATTTATATATATATATATAAATTCGCATTCCTGTTTGTTCAAAATTTGATTAATATATACAAAAGCTCTATTACTTTATTATTTCATTTATTTCTATATAGAGTATGATTCTTGCAAAATATACAATGAAGAGATCACCTCATTTGCATATAGCAGTAAGAAAATTCGATTTTATTTAATAGCTTTATATTAGTTAATATTTCTAACGAGAGAATTGCTTTAAGTGTTCTATTTAAGATTACTATGTAATCAACTTTAAATAACAATTATATTGGTAATATATTTAATTTATTTAATTTATTTAGAATTAGTATCTTTATAAACAGAGTTATTTCCCCTGTAAACTTCTAAACATAAAAAACAAAAACTCATCACAAAATAATTTACTAAGTTTCTAGCGCGAAAACATATTCCGTATTGACAGAAAAATGTTTTGCTTTTTTTAATATATAAAAAAAAAACACTTACAAATAAACTGAAAGGATTAAATTTATGTGTTTTTAGCCAGTGAAAGGAATTTTCTTAAACTTCACATAAATGTCACGTACGTGTTATTGTTTATGAATACTATTTTTTTTTTCGCCTCTGAGGTGATCTGTTGTCGTGATACAGCGGATAAAATCTTTTTGCAAATTACCTTTTCCCTTCGTTCGCGTTTCAGTTTCGAGCCTGCCCACGTTATTCATTTTTTTTTGTAGATTCCTCGGACACTTGCTGCTATTTTTATTGAAACAAAGGTTGTTTTAATTCATTTCTTTTTAATTTTTTTTTGGAGGGGTCCAACGCATGGGCAACAAAATTGCTCAATATCTGGGGAATAACTTCTCCTCTTTGGATCCCTTCTGCCGAAATATTTGGTGGAGGGAATATCACGTACTTCTTTGAACGATTACATTTACATGTTTTCATCCGTTCTTTTATTTTTGAAATTTTGGGGTATCAACGTTGCCCACAATGATAATGATTAATATCGTTAGTATAGCAGGTGTGTTCAAAACGGATATTCATGTCGACCCATGAACGCTGGGTACACATGCTAGTATATATATTCAAAAATATCCGATTGCCAGAATGTAAATAATCATATGTATAATTAACGATTGATTCCGTCCAAAAGGGAGAAATTGAAAATTAATTAATCAAATTTAGAGTTGATTTTATGAAAAGAAAACATTATAAAATTTGTCCAACAAGAAAACTTCGTGTCTACGAGTGGTTCTGTCACCCACTTTTTTGTCTACAAGCAGATCACATGACTTCCTACGTGTGTGTGATGTGTGTTATGGTGACATTGTAAAAGATGACAGACTAATATTTTTAAAAAATGTTTATTTGTGGCCATACATTATTAATATTGGTAAAAATCCTATTTTTCTATTTAGAAAACTAAAGAAGAAAATTCACAACGTGAATATTCATATGTTAAACTGCATGCATCCGTGCATGTATGTGTTTGTGTGCGTGTTAATGTTTACTGCCGGGTGTGCGTGCGCAAGAAACCCATTAAAATAATCCACGAATAGACTGAGGGCAGAGATTTTCCCTTTTAAACTTTTCACATTTTTCGTGGCTGATCCTTCCGTTTCTCGATTTCCTCCTGCTGACTTAATGTTTGCCTGCGATTCTCTCGCAATATTTTGCCGTCATCATAATAAACGTCTTAAATCTTTAAATTTGTTCCATAAAAAGAAATATAAAACGGACCAAAAGATTTGATTAACTAAGAGAAATGTTAACAATTTCTCTTGTCTTCATCGAGAGTTTAGAATCAATGTATGCACAAGATTTCAAATACGAACTATGTTCAAAATGGAATCCAGGCTGGAGTCTCCGAAATGAATAAATGCGAAAGTTCATTTTCAAATGTCTTAATCTGATTAAAATCAAACGGCTTGATAGTATTTATAATATATTATATTTTGAAATACAAACAACAAGAAACAAACATTGGTATTCTAAATTCGTATATTTATTTTGAAATAATTCATTATCAATAATTTTTCTGTAATCTACATTTCAAATTTGTATTGTTAGATTTTCAATTGTAATATTATTGTAATTATTTATGATATTAATCAAAGCGATTTAAATAATTAAAAGAGGATAACGTTTCAAGAATTTTATTAAATTTTTATTTACATTATTTTTCGAAATAATTAAATTAAAACATTTGATTTAGTGCGTTAATAAAATATCTGATGTCACTGTTATGCTGAGAACCGATACTAGATTTTCTCCTTAGCCAAAAAGCTATGAACTATGAAAATAATATTTTATGATTAGACATTTTTAAATTAGAATTCTATTGTATTATTTTTAAATGAATGTGGGTAGTGTAGTATATGTTAGATTTGCATTTGTTTATAGTTTATTTTTGTCTTTTTTAATTTAAATATTTATCTTTCCAGAAATTACAGAACAAAAGTCTTAAATTTTTTACGAACCTTTCTAATAATGAAACGTTATTCAGCTGAACATATCTTTTTAGATTCAAATAAAAAATGAATATGTTTCAAATATGTTCATAGCTAACCATTTTATTTCCATACGAGATTAAAAAAGAGACTCAAGAAAACAAAACCAATGGTATTGACAGGTGCGTTGCTATTATCGTCATTATTATGAATAGGATGAGGATGACGAGAAATACCTAAAAACATAATCATCAATCAAAATATCTTAATTGTGATTTAGTAAATTATTAATCCAGAGATAATTAACACTGTAGTAAATAGTCTCACACTAATGGCAATTGCGAGCTAATAAATTTCCTTATTTATTCGGGATATCATTAATCTAGAATTGATCATCTCATTTTGTCCACCTCGCCGACATATACGTTTAGGCAATTAGTTCATGATTAAGACAAGCTTCTTTTTTATCTCCTTTCTGTATGTGAATAGCAATTGGTCACTGACATAAACCGAGATTTACTCGCGGCTACAAAATCATTTGAAAGGCTTGAACCCAAATCAGTTATTATAAGCTAGAGTTACTTAGAGACAATCAGTCCCTGCATTAAAGCTATTAAGACTAAAAGGAGAAATGTCAGATTCCGTTCAGTCATGAAATATGGTCAACTTCATTTGAGTTAAATCAATAACAAAGACAAAAAATTGCATGGTATTATAACGGAGCACGTGTACATTCAGCACCCATTTATCAAGGCAGATGGCAGAAAGAATTTTAGCAAGACATTGTGTCTAATGTCACTGTGTGTAATACGTTTTCCAACACGTAACTAAAATATAAACTACATAAAATATATAATAAAGATTTAAAATAATTAATGAAAATATCAATGTTGTAAAAAATATACGTATATATTACATAATTATATTTGTATTAATTACACTTTTTCATCCTAAGCAAGGAATATTGCTACTTGAACACAAGAGGAATGCAGTTCAACAGGGGGACTGTATGGGGTTGAGCAGCGGATTTCGGTTCACATTACATTTTAAAAGTTGCATGTTAGAACGGGCAGAGAAGCAGGAAATGGGGATAAAATAAATATCAAGAAGATGGAAAGATGAAGTACATGGAAGTCGCCAGAAAACTAAAATGTTAATATAATACCAATAATCGTAAGAGCACTAACAATAGTGTTGCAAATCTGAAGAATATGAACGAGGTAAAAATTAAATCAAAGAGAAGATTGAAATTATATAACAGACAATAGTGATGAAAACAGCAAAAAGTTTAAGGAAAATCGTCAAATTCAAAAACGAGTCGACATAAACTAATAATACTAACCAGCCACATAGAAATTACAAGAGAAACAACAGAAAAACATGAAAGGAGTATTATGTGAAATCTTACCCGAACTGAACCTTCAAAAATCTGATAAGCTGTCCTCCCTAAAATGGCATCAGTGTTTGCTAATACTACTCTAAGTAGTTCTGATGGGTCAAGAAAATAATAATAATAATAATAATAATAATAATAATAATAATAATAACAATAACAATAACAATAACCATAACAATAACAATAATAATAATAACAATAATAATAACAATAATAATAATAATAATAACAATAATAATAATAATAATATTAATGATGATGATGATGATGATGATGATGATGATGATGATGATGATGATGATGATGATAATAATAGAAACAATCCTGAAAAACTTTGAAAAAAAGAATGGGAGAAATTGGAATCAGAATAATGATTGGAAAAATAAAACAAACACCAATAATGAAAACAGCTGGAATATTTAGGAACAACCTTGAATGTGGAGACTAACACACAGGAGCAACAAGTGCGGGCCTGACAAACTGTTGCAGAGGCAAAACATGAAGCTCTACGTGGACCCAAGAAACTTGAAACTGCATACCTATGAATTCTCTAACCCTAGCCCCATCTACCTATTACCACATTCCTGCCCCCCCCTAAAAAAGTGAGACCGAATAGCTAAGTAAAGTCAAAGAGGAAACAAAGACCTTCGCTTTATGAATTTGAAGAGAACTGGAGCCTAGTTGGTGGAGGGATTATTGTCACTCAAATTCTAGTGAAGATCAATGACCGCTGACAACGAGAAATCAATGGCAAGCAGATGTTGCAATAATGCAAATTTATTTGCAAACGTCATCGAAGGAGGTGAAAAATACTAGAAATCTAGGGAGACTTGTTGTCACTTACCTTCCAGGGAACACCACAGGCTGTTTTTAATAAGATCTTTGATGACTTGTGTGAAAGCTCCTTCTGTGCCAATAATAAAATTATAATATATAATAATAATACTATATAATAATAATACTATATAATAATAATATAATATAATATATAATAATATATATAATGTAATATAAAAAAATATATAATATTGATATATATATAATAATAAAAATAATAATAATATAAAAATAAATAATATTATAAATAATAATAATAATAGAATCATGATAATCTAATAATAATAACATTACTACTACTACTACTACTAATAATAATAATAATAATAATAATGTTTCTCGTGTATTCGTAGAAACGGAATGAATACATAGCAACTAAATAATAAAAACACATCAACAAAGTTCTATGGAGACAAGAAAAGTACACATACTCGAAAAGTACGCACCTATGATGCGCACTTCACATGGATGAGACGTATTTGGATTGGTGTGGTCTCTCAGTCATCGATTGGTTATCTACTCCCTCACACTTTGTAGGTCTTGTCATTCTTTGTAATTGTGCAAAAGCTAACTTTTAATTAAAGCAAGGTGCATGGTTGTTATTTGAATTATCCGAGAGTGACACCATTTTAACATTCCAGATTCGAAATCTCCTTATACGTCAATTATTGCGCATGATTTATAGGCATCTTTTAATTTGTATTCATGTCTAAAATAATAAGCATTTCATGTTGTTTCAACCGAATAAACTTATTCAATAAATACATTTTACTTTTGATAAATTATGAACATTACATTGAAATTTTCAAATTTATGAAATTCATCGCTTAACAACCAAATCTGAAAACGCTACATTCCACATATCAGGAAGTTTGGCAGAACAGACAGATATAACATATAATGCGGTCAATTCACGATGGTTAAAAGTGTCGCGTATCATTAAGTCAGTAAAGGAATTTCAGTGTGGTGATGCTAATCGCCCCACTTATATCCACAGCAGTGGATTGGAATGAGAAATCTGTCGAGAAAACCAAAGTATTCTTTGACGCTGACGTTGCTACATGTCTAGAGTTTATCGCTGATTCTGTTACTGATGATAGCGCGGAAGTGTCAGTACATGTCGCACTCAACATTAACGATGTGCTGCTTGAAAAAGAAAGACACGTAATCTTGTCGATCGGTTTTATTATCTGTGATGAATTTGACTTAACGAAAAGTTGGAATGCATCAATTTGCACCTGGATATCCGTCAGAGTAACTCACTATCTACATTTATGCATAAACTGAATGTAATGGGTATGTTTATAGATGCGAATAAGTATTATGTTAAGGACTGCATGAACCAGATCAGATATTGTAGCGAGCTAACATATGCAGCAGCATAAAACACAAACACGCCTAATGTAGTTGTGTGATACCTATTGCTGGTAATGGAATTCCTATGGAGTGAAATGATTTTAGGAAGTGAAGAACGTGATTACTTAAGGTGTTCAACTGTTTGAGTACGAATAAAGTAATATTTTAACTAAACGAAACAATGTTCTTAGTTTGTATGTCCATGGAAAGAATAGTTATTGATTGGTCTAATTTCTTGTTTTGTCTGCGTTCCTCGGTATTTTATTTCGGATTTGCATCTGTGCTGTTAGGTTTTGAAATTGGAGTCTGTGAGCCTACATTTGATAGTGTCTATTGTGTAATTTGGGAGATAATAATGGATGGCCGTTGTGTTGAATGTGAATTTGTTTCTAATGATTTTTCTGTAGTCATTAAAATAAAGGCGGAATATTGCTTCACCGATATAATTATCTTTGGAATATTTGGTGTAGATATGAATGAATACGGACAGGCTGCTCAATCACTTTAATATGTGTTTAGCTCAATATTGCATATTTATGTAATATGACGTGCTGTACCTCAGATTTCATAGATAAGACACAATGGTGTATAGCAGGGAGTTAATATTAGGAGACATGTTTAGCGGAGAACTCATAATACGATAACGATGATGGCAATACTGAGGGAAACATTTATAACAGTGAGAGATGGAAGAATTCTTTATTGAATGAATGTGTATTACTGCCTTTTACATCAGACTGGTGAATCATTACTTATTGATGGAGGAGGGGATCATTACTTGAAGGGAGTTATACAAAATTCATATTAAGATGATAAACACCATACCTTCAATTGTTGAATGACGACACAAAGACAACAGTTACAAAAATTGATGACGTTCTTTATTTCATTTTACCGGTCGAATGATTTGACGTCAGGAATTCATATTAGTTCTACATGGTTAAACTCCTACCCCTTCGCCTCTGAGGGGACCCTCCTCTCACCATGTCAGCTCTTTCCGACCGAATCTGCTGACTGCTCGAACTTAACTGCCTGACTGCTTGACTTCTCGTCAGCTAATCCTAGCTCCTATTATTGAGAATTCCCTTTTTGCTATGACGTCAGATGTGTGGTTCCAAAACGTGACCAACTCATGGCTAAGCACATTTTTGTCCAAAACACACTTCTGCAAACAAAGAATTCTCAACTAACCTCTTTTTTACAATATAATTTTAATTTGTATTATCATTCTTTCTAGCTGACCTTTTTAATTCCGTTTTCATAAAAGATGAACAATTAATTCTTTTTTACAATACAAACAATATCTAACTATTTTATATGGAATTTAACAATAGCGAAATTCTAACATTTCAATTCTAAATCTATTTCTGAACCTGGCTTACAAGGTTCGAGTCTCGACTTATCCTAATCTCATTTTCACTTATCTAATGTTCTTCATATTTACATAGAAAGGGGACAGCCTTTCCTTATAACATCTTTATCCTCCTTATTTTCAAAAAATGTACGCATTTTTTTGAATTCTAGTACATGTTTTCTCTATATCTATACAACCACTTGTAAAAAAACTTCTTTAGTCAGCCCTTTACAACTGACTTTATAATTATATTTTTTAGATCAGAATCTCTCTCTGATTTTCCTTGCATTTCCTTTTTGGGTGTAGGGTATACCTCCTATAATTCACATAAGCTGCTTCATCTCATTTTACCTCTCTTGAAATCGACGACTTTTTTCGTCCAAAGGTGTCCTGATCCTTTCTTTCGCCTGGTTGTTCTACTAATTGGAGCTTTGTTTCAATTTCTAACTATCTTATTTCTTTTGGGACATGCATCAAAGCTCATTTACTTAAATCTTTGTGGTTGGCTTCTAATTATCCTTTTCATCACACTGATTCCCTCGGATTTCCTTGCTTGGACTCCTGGGACTTCGATAAAGACTTAGAAAAAATCACCCTTTACTAGATAACCCCCATCCCTTGCGCCCAAATTCCTGTTGGCGTACTAAATTCTAACTATGGCTCAGATATCTTTAATTTCCCCCTTTTTTTCATCAGAGCGTCCAAGATTCCAGCAGAGATATCCCGCATTCATATCTCTTTAAAAAATATATATGGTTATATCTTTTCTTTCTACTTTTACTTACGGTATATTTTACTTTTGTCTCCCGTCTTAATGCTATATGTGATTTGCCTGTGGTACTGACTCTTAATGTCCTTGGTATTCTAAGGAATTCTCGTACCCTTCAACGCCTGCATTTTTAATTTTTTGAGCCGAGATTTATAATTCTGCTCGGTGCCGTTACTTGTAGCATGCTTTATAAGCACCCAATATCGCAGGATATCATCTATATTTTCCTAACAGTACATTTCGTATGCTGTTCCCTGGCAAGCTACACTTCTTGGGAAAAATGTTTATGGGCATCAAAAAATAACAAAAAGCAAAAATAAGGAAAGAAAAATAATCTTTTTTGGCTTATCACACCATAAACTCTCAAAATACCCGTTTACGTAATTTTCTATTGTCCCTTCTCTAAAATTCTAACATTTCTAGGCCAACCATTTGTCTCAATTAACGTCTCATTTTTATTTTCCTGTGACTTGTTTCCTTCCATTTTAATTTATTTACCTTATTATGACTTTGAATTCCTGACGTTAAAACACAATAACATTATACATACATTTAAGACAATTTACAATATTTGTTCAATATCATAAAAACATTTTCAAAAAATGCATTAATACATTTAACTATGATTTTCACAAAACTATGATCAACAGTTATAACTTTTCTCAACAATCTTTTCTCTGTAACAACAATAATTCAACAAAGTCTGTCAAAAATTGTCGGGTTTTTTTAACAAAAAAACACGGAAAGCTGAAAAGTTCACTATACTCAGAAAATGCTTTTCATTTCTCTGTATCTTTTGTTTGCAATAAAAAGTACTTAATTCTCTACAATAACAAACACGATATTAAAAGTACATTTCAGTTTGATACATGTTACAAAATGTTTGATTGACAGATGACCCACTCTGACCCACATTATCAAACAATAAAATTAATGACGTCGATTTCTTTTCTTTACATTGTGTGTATACATAAATGCATTTTTTTCACATTCTCTGTGTGTGTGTGTATTTCAAACCAATTCAATTTACAAACTGAATGTCGGTCTATTCCAATGATTTCTACGCTAAGGTACTCATGTATCGGTATTTACGCTTCAGTGTGTTTTGTTTTTATGTTTCTCATCTTTTGCTTTATAAAATATACAAAAAGAACAGTCACATGTTATGTCTTTTATTAAAAACTGAAAAGTCACATATCACAACAATTTTTCTCTTGGCCTTTTACTTGTGTGTGTTATTTCCTTTTGCAATCGTTTAATTTTAATTTAGACTTTTATTTTCTGATTTTTTTTCTTTTTGGCATGTCGATACATTTGAGAGTGTACGCTTTACATTTTTTACATTGTGCGTATGTGTGTATTTCTTTTTTTCTTAATTATTGTTTTATTTCGTCTAGCATTTTTTCGCGTTGTTTTTTTTTTTTCGCGTTGTGTCTTTTTTTTCTTCAATGAACCCTTATGTTGTGTTTTCGTAGTATGGTTCTTTTTCTTTTTGGTTTTTTTACTCTTGCCGAACAAAAATGGTTACGGGAACCAAAACCCTAAATGTTGTATTACCTTCAATTGTTGATGACGACACGAAGACAACAGTTAAAAAATTGATGTTCTTTATTTCGTCTGACCAGTTGAATGATTTGACGCCAGGAATTCACATTGGTTCTACATTGTTTAACTTCTACCCTTTTGCCTCTGATGGGACTCTCCTATGACGATGTCAGCTCTTTCTGACCGACTCTGCTGACTGCTCGAACCTTACTGCCCAACTGCTCGACTCTTCTCATCTGCTAATCCTAGCTCCTATTATTGAGAATTCCCTTTTTGCTATGACGTCAGATGTGTGGTTCCAGAACGTGATCAATTCACATGGCTGAGCACATTTTTGTCCAAAACACACTTCTGCAAACAAAGAATTCTCAACTAACCTCTTTTTTACAATATAATTTTAATTTGTATTGTTCATTCTTTCTAGCTGGACTTTTTTATTCAGTTTTCATAAAAGAATGAACAATTAATTCTTTTTTACAATACAAACAATATCTAATGTTTTTATTTACATGGAAAGGGGAGAGCCTTTCCTTGTAACAACAACTGGAAAGCTGTAAGACAAAGTTAAAACATATCTAATCAATAGAGATCCACCTAACGAACGGATTAAACACGTCCTACTATCTTACAATATATTGTGTATATTTTTGTGTATATTTTTCAGTTTTCAATTCAGCAGCTCTAAATTCATGCTGCGAAGTACGTCGTAGTATACCAATATATTTATAGCAACGAAGCTAATAAAACGCTTGTTTCATTCCATTTAATAGTGTTATTGCACAGCAAGTGTTGTTTGTATTTTCATTTTAATTATTACATTCGATAGAATGTTTGTGTATAGGCACAATTACTTACCCTCCTCCAAATAAATTCTTGCTTTAGTTGTTATGAACTAATACTCATTTTAAATATAATTTATAAATGTAATATTTACTGATCAATACAATTTTACAAGCGTTTACATGCTCCATTAGTTTTGCTGCACTCTTAAATCTCGTAAAAGTCCCATTGTGTCAACACATGTTTTCGTTCCTTTCTAGTATTTGCGGTGGAAACCATTTGCACTCATCAATGTGTGTAATATATATAACAATAATATGCGTCTATTAAGAAATTGAGTGTAAACACTCTTCAGTGTTAGATTTAGAAAAGTTGCATAGTCATACGAAAGTTGGTAAAGTTGGTAGTTGGAAAAAGTTCATGTAACCACAATAAGAATTTAATGTAACCACAGTAAAATTTCCAGGTAACCACAGAAAAAAATTTCACTTAACCACAGTAAAAAAGCTCATGTACCACAGTAAAAACGTTCACTTAACCACAGTAAAAAATTTCATGTAACCACAGTAAAAATGTCCATGCTGATACAGTAAAATCTGCGTGTAACCACAGCAAACAGTTCATGCAACCACAGTATAACAGTTCATGTAACCACAGTAAAAGGTTCATGTAACCACTGTAAAATGTTCAATCAACCACAGTAAAAAAGTTCATTTGACCACAGTAAAGGAGTTTATGGAACCACAGTAAAAATATTCATGTAACCACAGTAAAAAAAGTCCCTCTATCCACAGTATAATGTTCATTTAGCCACAGTAAAAAAGGTCCTGTAACCACTGTAAAAAAATTCCATGAAACCACAGTAAAAAAAGCTCATATAACATTAGTAAAAAAGTTCATGTAAGCACAGTAAAATGTTCATGTAACCACAGTACAAAGTTTCATGTAACCACAGTACAAAGTTTCATGTAACCACAGTAAAAAAAGTTCATGTAACCACAGTAAAAAAAGTTCATGTAACCACAGTAAAAAAAGTTCATGTAACCACAGTAAAAAAAGTTCATGTAACCACTTTAAAATGTTCATGTAACCACAGTAAAAATATTTCATGTAACCACTGTAAAAAAAGTTCATGTAACACAGTAAAAAAAACGTGCATCTAACCACAGTACAATGTTCATGTGACCACAGTAAAATGTTCATGTAAACACAGTAAAAAAGTTCACTTAACCACATTAAAAATGTTCATGGAACCACAGTAAAATGTTCATCTAACCACAGTAAATTAGTTCATGTGACCATAGTAGAACAGTTCATGTGACCACATTAAAAAGTTCATATAACCACAGTAAAAAAGTTCATCTAACCGCAGTAAAAACCTTCATCTAACCACAGTAAAATGTTACTTTAACCACAGTAAAAACGTTTATGTAACCATAGTAAAAAAGTCCCTGTGTCCACAGTAAAATGGTCATTTAACCACAGTAAAAAAGGTCCTGTAACCACAGTAAAAAAATTCCATGCAACCACAGTAAAAAAGCTCATGTAACAGTAGTAAAAAAGTTCATGTAACCACAGTACAAAATGTTCATGTAGCCACAGTACAAAAGTTCATGTAACCACAGTAAAAGGTTTATGTAACCACAGTAAATAAAGTTCATGTGACCACAGTAAAATGTTCATTTAACCACAGTAAAAAGGTCATGTAACGACAGTAAAAATGTCCATGTAACCACAGTAAAAACTTCATGTAACCACAGTAAAAATGTTTATGTAGCCATAGTAAAAAAGTTCATGTAACCACAGTAAATCGAGAGGCTAATCACAAATGTCTGACTTTAAATTAAATAAAATAAAACGTGAAGTATTTTTCTTTTGATTCTTTAAATTTACTTTTTTTATTTTTTTGCTTTTTTCAAGGAATAATCAATCTTTATCTACGTCTTTTAATTGACCATAACTGGCACTTGAAGAATTGTATCTTTTTAGCAATTAGCCTAAAGATTTCTTGCAATTACCCTAGGAGAAAATGTTCTATAGCAAGCGATAATAATCACTGTTGATGAGAAATATAGAGAATCAGCAACGTCCGATGACAACACTAGCTCCGAACAAACAAACAAACAAACAAACAAAAAACGATCATTTCTCGAAGCTAACATCAATTATATTGAAATTCGTCGCCGTTGACTTACTACTCGACGTTTTATATAACTTTAATTATATTTTAACACAGTTGGCTTATTTTTCGTTTTGTTTTTGTTTTTTTTGTTTTTTTCTATTTTTGCATTAGATTTTCCGGTAATTATTTATTCTCGGTTTATAATAATTACATTTTGTTAGTGGCTTCTCATAATTGCAATCACCTGTTGTATGTCATTTATTATCTTCTCCTATTCGACATATCAGTATGATTTAATAATCATTACTTTGAACTTAAGTTATTTACTCTAAATGTCCAAGCTTGCACAGCACTAAAAACGGCGGATAGTTTTATTGATTTTACTTTGCTATTGAAGATGATCACCCATTCAGGTTAGATTGTTTGAATCAGGTAAAATGAGTTTGCAAAACCAGTTAAATATAAAACACAAAAATACTTAATGCAAAATTTCGTATCTTTCTACTCACTTCCCTCTTCCCTTCTTTATCTGTTTTTTTTTTGTTTTGTTTTGTTTTTTACTCACGTCTACCCCTAACAAGACATATCGCCACTTGAACGTAACAGGCTGCTATTTGGGACCATGCCAAGGAAAGATTAACAAAATGTAAGTTTACGTTACATTTAAACTTCTACATATCAGTACAGTCAGGAAAGCAAGTAACAGGGAGGAAATTCTAAAGTCTAGTTGTTCCAGGTAAGAAACTATTAAATTAGAAAGCTTTCTGGCATTTAGGGAACTTAACAGTGAAGAGGCACAAGTGCAACGAGTTCATCAGAGCACATTCCATTAAAATATTTGTAAAATGTGCGCAGAGATGCAACATTACGGCGATGGGACAGGGGTTGACAAAGTTTGACCTATTAGATTGAAAATTCGTTTTGGGACCCTTCCAAGAGAGACAGGCTAGTGGTAGACATACCAGCCCAGATATGGCAACAATACTCAATGCATAGTCGAATGGTGGTCTTGTAGATGTACAGGATACTCTCAGGTGTAAGTAGTCTTCTAGTTCGATAGAAGGAACCAAACTTCTTTGCAGCTGCATTCGCAATGTCCTCAATGTACTTGTTCCAGTTCATATTGCCTATGAATGTTAGGCCGAAGTGTTTGAAAAAAGGATTCTCAGATAGGGTGTAATTTGTCATGAATATTGGTGATTGGAGAGGCGTCTTGTAATTGTTAAAGGAGAGTAAATTAGTCTTACTATCATTAAATGTTACCATCTATTTGTGGCCCCATTCCACTATGGTCTGGAGGTCATTTTCTAAGGATTCTACCATTTTCTTAGATTTATTTACAGCCGGGTTTTCTTTCGTGCATGTTATAGAGCATTGTATCAACAACAAATATACCCATCTCGGAACAATATTATCAAGGAGTTCGTTTATGAATATCAGGAATAATAGCGGTGCAAGGATCGACACCTGAGAAACTCCCGCATCAATGACAATCTGGATGATCATATTGTCTAAGAAGGATCTAATTATATTTAGTATACGTCTAGTTATACTGTTCGATTTAATTTTCATTAACAGCGTTTCGTGCCAGACTTTGTCAAGGGTTGTGGATCCAGTGCATGGTATATGCGTACAGAGATGACTGTTAAAATATCTGCAGTAGAACGACATTGCCTGTTTGTCAGAGAGAAGATTAGCTTTTGCGAGGTGGTGAATTAGTGCTTGATTAATAAGGGTCTCAAAGAGGAGGAGGAGAATGATAGGGCGATCATTGAGAGGGTCGGTCCTTTAACCAGAATTTTTGTACACTGGTAGCATAGAGTCCATCTTCAAGCTATTAGGGAAGCAAGATACAGAAAGGCATTTATTATAGAGCTTGGAAAGTACGGAGGCTAGCTCAACTGATCATTTCTTAATTAGTATAGCAGGGATGAGATCAGATCCATACGCCTTGGAAGTGCCTCAAGTTTTTTATGATATTATAATATGTCGCTATTTCTCGCTTACAATGATTTTTAGCATCTATGATTTTTTTGCCTATTTGTATTTGTGCAATGGCAGCTGCACAATCTGTGAATCATGGGTGTGAGTGGGGCTTGCTATAATACTTCTGCGTGTAATACTTAGTCTAGCTAAATAACCAGTGTTTCCACACGGAATCTATTTGGGGGTGCAAGGATTACCATCTATTTGAGAGCAGTAAGCGTAAGAGAGGGTCAGTCTTAAGAGTCAAATGTGTGCGTTGAACAGTCAGCCGGTAGGTTTTAATAACGTAATAACGCAACGTAAATAGTTTTATTTCGTTACGTGTTAAATAGTATTATTACTCGTGCTGATATTGTCTTTGCTTTTTTTCTTTTTTATTAGCTCCGACTGTTATTAAAGATAGAGTTACTAAAGCAATGGTCAAAAGAGCGTAGGAGATTACAAAAAATATAAGGTGAGAGAAGATAAGAGTTATAGATAGAAATTTAGTAAGTAATAGATTATTTGGAGAGTAAATAGCAATGTACGGTTAATTAGAACAATCACGTTCGAAGTTCTTTTTAACATAGCAAAATCCTTAAATTGAAAATAGTTTTACATTTATTTCGTATGATTAAAATATAGAGAGAAGAAAGCATTTAACACAGTCTCTCAGTAGGGTTAACAAACACACACACACACACACACACACACACATATATATATATATATATATATATATATATATATACAGAGAGAGATAGGGGAGAAATAGAGAGGGAGGGAGTGCTTTCAATAAGTTCCCAGACTTTTTTGTGCAGGCATTTAAAATTGTCGTGGACTCTAAAAAATTCAGTATGTTATTGCTATACATCTTATGAGATGACTGACTAAATTTTATGATTTCAGGTTCAAATGAACAGCTACAGCAAGAATTAAAATACACCCCACAAAAGCCTGATTGTCACAGTTGGTGAATTTCAAAAATCTGAGGACCCTTTAGAAGGACGATATGCAAAAAATTTTGTTTTAAACTTGAAAAAATGCCACAGAAAAGTATGAAATGTTTCAGACTGCTTTTGGACGATCTTGCATGAATCGAGCATCAGTTTTGAAGTGGGATAAGAGATTTAAGGAAGGCAGGAAGTCTGTGAGGGATGATGAGAGGTGTGAGAGGATTAAGAAAGTAAGAACACCAGAGTTTATTGGCCAAATAAATAATTTCAGGGATAACGACTGCCGTGTGTCTATAGACATAAATGCACAGTTTGGTGTCAATGTGGAAACTGTACACATTGGTATTCGCGAAAAACTGAAGATGAGGAAGAGTTACGCGAAGTTTGCCCAAGGGTGCCCAGAGAAGATCACAGACTATTTGACCAAGATGGACATCAAAACAGTTACTCGTCCTCCCTTTAGTTCAGACCTTGCTTCCTGTGACTTTTGATTATTCCCTAAGCTGGAGGAAAACTTTACAGGCTGATGTACAAGGAGAATGCAGCATATGAAAGGGGCTGTGACGAGGGTCATTGACACACTCACCCAAGAGGACTTCCACGGGTCTTTCTAGAAGTTGTTAGAATGGGACAAGTGCATTGCAGGCGAAGGAGATTACTGCGAAGTTCATTAGAATTTCATATGTATATTATCAATAAAATGCCCATACGAAAAAAGTCTGAAAACTTATTGAAGGCACCTTGTATATATATATAATTTACTTAGTCTGTTTATGCAACGAACGGTCTCTACCAAACTACTCAACTACAGACAACTTAACATATAGGAGATTTGGACATGTGAGATAATTTCGATTTACTATTTAGCCGGTAAAAATAGCTTCTAAGAGGTCAAAATTGAAAAAATGAACTTGACACGCGTAAGTCGACATAACGAACCCTTGTACCCATGCTTAAATATCCATTTATACGTTGAAATCGGTTCATTTATATTAATTTCTTATTCATCTGACGATAATTCAAACGGTAACAATTAAGGCTGGAAAGTTAACTCTTGATTTTGATTCTAGCTGTTTGCACTCAAGTAATATTTTTTTTACTTTTGAAATCACCACTACTGGTTACAATATATTAATTATTGTGGACATAAGATATTCACTCTTCTGAACTGTATAAACAGACCGAGAGATACCACATTTCATTGTAGTATAGGTACTTACACAGAAGCGATGGTTGTTCTTTGTGTATTCTGTTTTGTGTCGATAAAAATAAACTTTCCAACCCATATAGTGTCCGTATTTTTCCTGAGTGACCTGGGGGTCCACAACAACTTTGCGACGAAACACTCAAATTCATAAAAAGGATGCAATAACTTGGTGACGAATAACCCATATTTAAAAAGAAATATTCGTTTGGAAAAAGAAAAGGAAAAATTGTTTTTTCGGACACTGGAAAAAAACGTTCTCACAACTGTAATTGAAGATATTTCTATTTAAAACTAAAGAGAACAAAACGCTAAGCACATTTTTCTCAAAAAAATAGTTTTGTTTTCTCTCAGATAAAAGAATGTAAACTATTTCAATGTACAGCGGTAAACTGTAATCTCTCTCTATCTCTCTCTCTCTCTCTCTCTATATATATATATATATATATATATATATATATATATATATATATATGTATATATATATATATATATATAAATGAACTCATTTTCTCCTATGATTTTGACTTTAATAGGATTAAAGATCAAGACATTTCATGTAAATGTAATATGCCCAAACTGCAGCACAATATCTGAGGTGTGTTATAGGCATATTACCTCTCCACTCTCTCGATAATCGTAGATTCCTATATATTTTTTTGCTGAGAGTTCACTGCCACAATTGGTTAAAATCTTTCTCTCTAATTAATTCCTCCTTCCCCCACTTACACGGTTTCCAGGATCGTTCATAAGGGGCAGTTACGAAGGAACGTCGGTTTGGGTTTTCTTTAGTTCACAGTTGTTTAAAAAACTGGAATGGTATTTTACCGTGCCTTTCCGTTCTTTGCTTCCTATTGGGTGAAACACACCACGGAATTAACCGATACCGACATTCCCACAAACATTAATTCTTATCTCACGTTACGTTGCTTATCTCACTTACGTTGCTTAATTACCATTTATATTACTTCAACAAATTGCATAGCACACTATTCAAACACTCTCTTACAGAAATTGGTGTCCTGCAACACGACTTCAGTTTACACATAGAAAATCGCGTTTACTAAAAAAAAAACGAAACGAACTAACCTTTGATTCCATGTTTTACTACAAACTCAATTGGTCTCCAACTCTTACTTACGTATCTAACTTTAATTATGACACATTTGTTACTCTTTTAGCGTAACCTCATCGAATAACAATTAGCAGCCGATATTCAGGTAAATGGACTTTTATATCACATTATATAACCGTTCACTTCTTCCGTGTAATTTTATCGATTCTGCCATTCACGCAAAAACGCGCTTACAAAATGTTTCGTCCGTTTACTGTCTTAGTCTGTACCCCGTTTACTGTCTTAGTCTGTAGAACGCCGGATTTCAATCATTTTTTTTTACGTTTTTCTTTCTTTCATGAAATACACTAACATGCCAAAAAATAGCCGAATGCCACCTTTTCGCACATTATGTTGCCTAAAAACGCGAATAGATTTTCCCATTTCCTTCCTTTCAAATATTTCTCTTAAAAACCACATGCCTTCAGTTTCACTTATTCGCCAGCGAGTGGGGAGAATGAAACCATAACCATTTGGGATTTTTTTACCAGTTTTTGCTATACAAAATTAGTGATTCTTTCAATTAAAAACAAAACATTCAATTTCATCTGATTGCCACGGGACGGGGGGGGACAAATAAATAAATATATTGAGTTTCATTTCTTTGCCGAGTTGGCCCCCTACTGAGAACATAAAACATAAACAATGATGTTATTTTTCCGCAACATTTTTACACTAAAAAATGATTCTTAATGTGATCGCTGTAGTGACACTTTGTATTTTGGATTGTTTTATATTACCACGCCCAAAATGTCGTGTTAACAAGATGGTAGCTTTGTTTTAATGTACTAAAAGATTATATTTGAATAAATGTTTCTGTACTTGATATCATCAAGTGGTGCGGATCCTTTTTTTTTTTTAAATATGTTGTTTTGATATAATTGTCTATTATTGAAAGAACTTGAAATAAATAAATTAAGTTTCTATTTGAAATATGTCAGGCATTTATAATTGTTTAGACTTTGAACATTCAGTATATTATTACTGTAAATCTTAGGAGATGACTGACCAATTTTATTATTGTAGGTTTAAATGAACAGATACATCAGAAAGGGAACAATAAGAGTTAAATAGTGTATACAATATATTTATATTTTAACTTCTCCGGTGTGTGTGGACGGATCTCCCGTGCAACGCCCGTAACCCCTACTAGTTTCTATATGTAGTATGATTCTTTAAAAGATATAGGATTAAGAGATCACCCTATTTGTTTATTATATTAAGGAAAATCAAGTGTATTAAATACGTGTATGTTAGTTTAAGCTTAAGCGAAAGAGTTGTTTTAATTGTTCTATTGAAGATTGTTATTTCATCAACTCTAAATAACAATTATATTGATAATATATTTAATAAAATTTATTTGGAATTATTACTTCCGACATCGATTTTTGATGAAACGAGTAGAGTTATTACCCCTGATTAGATTTTTTTATATATATATCTTGCGAAGTTCGAAAGAAAAAATCTCTTCCCAAATAAATTAAGATGTTTCTAGCGTGGAAAAATGACTTCGTATAGACAGAAAGATGTTTTGCTTTATTTTTAAATATTCAATATTCTTGCATAATTTGACCCGGATTCTCGTGAATTCCCGTCAAGCATGGATTGGGCGAGACCGGCTATCATCGGTTTAATCCGAGCGTTGTAATAGACGCTTTAAAACAAGCAAACCGGAAAAATACAAATGTAAACAATCAAAAATAACAAAAACCTACCTTTAAAAGAATTGAAAATATTTTTATTTATTTTATTTTATATATTTATTTTATTTTTATTTTTTTTTCAAAATATTTATCTAAAAAAAGTTGTTTTTTTTCTTTCAAGAAAAGATAAAAGTTTTTACTTTTTTCACCGTAAGTTCTCAGGTGTAAATACAAGTTTTTTTTTTCTTTTAAGACTTTTTGTTCAGCAAGTTTTTTTTTGGGGGGGGAATACATAAAAACATGTTTATGAACAGCGTAAATTGTTAGATAAAAGTACAGGAAAATTTTTGTTTTTTTTTCAAGAAAACTTTATATCTTTATTTTATTTTTTTACGGCTATTCATTGTCGGTAGAAGAACTTTCACGAGATAAGGATATTTCGGCCATCGACGGGAAAGAGGGGAGGAGATAGGGTAAAGGAAATGTGTAAGTGTGCTCCGATATAATACCGCTACCCCTTCGCATATTTTAAAGGGTAGCCATTTCGGACGCCCATAAATAAATGATTTTTACTATTGTTTGAATCTCACCTGGTGGAGACGGTATCACGTACTGCTTTTTGGGGCGATTGCATTTACATGTTTTTATCTGTTCTTTTATTTTTTAAATTGTTGTGTATGTGTCGGAGATATCGACGTTACCCACGATAAAAATATTTAATATCCTTAGTATGGTAGGTGTTTTCAAAACGGAACTTTATGGCAACGCCGGGTACCCATGCTAGTTAATAATATTGTAGCAGTGTTTTCTTTTTTCTCAAGTAAATATCGCTCCTCGAAAAAGATTATATATATATATATATATATATATATATATATATATATATATATAATGAGGACTTGAAAAGGATTATTTTTTTAAGGATGTTTCAAAAACAATAAACACCAGGAACTCCTAAAATAGCAGATGCTTCACTAGCAAAAAGTTGTAGAAAGACACCAGAAAACTGAATAAAAGTTGATCTAACAACAACAGTAAATCAAATAAGCAGAATTAAAAAAAAAAGGAATTACTTCTCAATCTCACTCTACGGAGGATTAGCAATATTATAAGAGTGAGAAGCGACCTTTAATGCATGGAGAAATCGAGCGTTGCATACGTTAAGAAAGTAAAGTATTACGACTCTAAAAAAGAAATAAGACAATGTCTAGTCACATTCTCAGTATAAAGCAAATAATTGCTTCCTGTTTTATAGAGTTTGGAGAATTATTGATCACAGCACCGGAAACTCTGTGCAAGGGGGACTTTTATCTTTGGTCACCGTTTTGTTCCGTATTCATGAGCGTCTCTTGCTGACGACGGTTTACTTATCAAACGTAATTGAAAAACTGTCTCCTTTCCCTTTTGAGTTTGGCCATTTATGTTCTGCAACTCTCGCTATTTCACGCACTTTCTCTCGTCCCCTTCTATAAAACATACTACATCTCTTGCAACTTTTCCTAATTTTCACTCTCTGGAAGCTGAGAGAACGCAGCTCTTGCTTTATATCTTTAGGCGAGATTGTTTGTAGCATTACTATTACATTTCCATAAAAAGGAAATGGGTACTCATATTTTTAAAACGAGCGGACTATTCAGAAATTACCCCAAGTAATCGATGTGAAGATATGCACTGGAAAAAATTCTGCCTCTTTCAGAATAAAACTTGTCAAAGTTGGGACAAACTTAGTCACAAAATGTCGCATTGTACAATCATATGCAAATTAAAAAATAAAATAAGACAGACAGAACCCAGTGAAAAGTGAGACAAAAATTTACGAACATACGTAATAGTCCAGATATTTAATAAAACTGTGAAATTACAGATCACATTGGATCGGATCTTTCAATTATAAAGTTATATAGGTGGAATGAATTTAACCAACCAACTTTGGAGAAAATACTAAAGTCGGCCCGCACGATGATTGGCAAAAAGATTAATTTTATTGGAGAATTATGTTTACCGATAAATTAAAATGAAACTGTTAAAAATGAAGGCGTACGTTCTAAAAAATCTAAAAAATTCTAAAAAAAAAAAACCCTATTCGGGTTGAACTGATTGAAAAGATTAAAATTTTGGAATTTATCAGTCAACAGTTTTAATCAGAAAATATGTAAGCTTAAAAAGTCAAATAAATAAAATCACTTGGAAATCATGCTGATTCTGCATTGCAGAAGTGACAAGAATTTTCAAATGAATTGTATACAGCAAATAAAGAAAACACGAAAAAGAATAACACATGTAATTAGAAAATACTTCGACAAATAAGAAAGCCACAATTTAAAAGTGAGCAGCAAATACAAGCTTTCGAACTTGTGAGACTAATTTGATTTGGTTTGTAGCGGATGAAAATAGCTGCTGAAGTAGTCAATAGTAAAACATTAGAACTTAGCAGGCATAAATAGACTTCAATGTAAATATATACTTATACGTTGAGTTACGTTAATGTTTTCAATTTATCATATATATCTGTCTTTAGGCGATATGGTGAGGAATATTGCTGAAAAGCTAAGTGGTTTGATTTCGATTATAGCTGATAGCACCCAATTCTATTTTTGTAAAGTTTTGAAATCACTACACTACCTGGCCCTAAAATAATAAATACGAAATCTGATTGAATTAGAATATCATATTTAAGCATGTCTTACGACTAGGAACTCTGGGCAGCTTACTAGTGTGTGTATATATATATATATATATATATATATATATATATATATATATATATATATAAATTACACAAAAAAATGCAGCAGCTCACACAAAACATGGAAGCATCGGATGTTAAAGACCTGAGCTTCACCCTCATGTTAAAAATACGCGAACTCTGGATTGGAAATCTGAGCCACACGCATGCATATTATGTACCCTGGCACCTGGGTCACTGCGCCACATGCAATAATTTCTATCAGCTATCACAGATCACGCAAACTGTGGCGAGTCTGCCTGATGAATACACCTATTTCTTCCCAATAAGGGGTGTAGTCTAGTCATCTAACCGCTAGAATGCTGGCCGATGTCTCACAAGTAGCGTTTAACACTAGCTATGACGATGTCCTTAAACAAGCTAACAGAGAGCAAATTTATATGAACGTTTCGAATGTGAGATGACATATAAAATCAAATCAAAACACGCTGTTGTTTACACAGGCCATGAAACGTGCACACCGGAAGTTCAAGACTCGAGCTTCGCCTTCATTTGGGCTCATCAGTTGAGCATATCAAAGCTCAGATATGTTAACATGATGAACACAAATGATCCTTTTCACTGAATTATGTTTCTTCCATTAATCTGTTACGATCGTTTCCGCTATAATACATTATTTTTCTTAATGCATTACGATCACACCGACATATTACGTCCCTCCACTTAAATTATTACGATCTTGCCGATATATTACGTCCCTCCACTTAAATTATTACGATCTTGCCGATATATTACGTTCTTTTACTTGATTTATTCAGATAATACCAATAAATTATTTTTTTCATTTTACAGACTTCTATTTTTTCGATAGAAAATAACGGTTTAAAAATTGTCTCGCCTCGTGCAGTTTTGCGACCAGGTGTCATGGCGATGATGCAAATAGAAACAAACAGACATACCTATGTCTTATAAATATGAAATATTATCAATTTCCAAATATATTACTTTCCTATACTTAGTTTCTTACAATTATTCGTGTAATAATATGATTTTAATCTATTATGATCCTTCCCGCTATATAATACATTCAATTACTTTATCTACTACGAGCCTACCGATATATTACGTACACTAACTTTATCTATAATGAGCTTTCCCATGATATTACATTTCTTTACTTAATCTGTTACAATACCATCGATTTATTATGTTTGTTTACTCTATTACGATCTCACAAATATACAGGGTGACCCCCCCAAAAAAAAAAACAAAAAACAAAAGCTAAATGGAGGCCATCTAGAACATATGCTGTAGAATGGAGAAGAAAGGCCAAAGACCCAAGTGTTTTGATGTGATGTTGTGAATATGATAAACTGGTTATGACCAAAGTTTCATTTCATTCGAACAAAACACTAAGAAACGGGGCCTAATTAGAGTTGGGGTCCGTTTTTTTTTGGGGGGGGTCACCCTATATTACGTTTCTTTACTTATTCTACGACGATTCCCGCTATATTACGTTACTTGACTTAATCTGTTAAAATCCTACCGTTATAATATGTTATTTGACTTAATCTATTAAAATCGTACCGCTATAATACGTTACTTGACTTAAACTATTAAAATTGCACTGCTATAATACGTTACTTTACTTAATCTATTAAAATCCTACCGCTATAATACGTTACTTGACTTAATCTATTAAAATCCTACCGTTACATTACGCTCGTTTTCGAGGCTTTTCGCTATATTTCGAACCTATTACGATCCGTGCCTATATATTCTGTTTCTTTATTTAAACTATTACGATCTTTCTCGCTGTATTAAATTTTTTCAGTTAATCTTTAACGAACCTTAATATACATGGAGGAACGATAAATTTGTCGCCCTAAAGAAAACAACATTACAGTTTTATTTTTAAATTTTTATTCTCGGGTTTGTTTCGAACGAATATCACATTTAAAAATCTCGCCGACATATACTTTTTTACGATATTAACACCTTCACTATCCAATGTTTTCCCTAATGGTTAACTGATCGCCACTTTTGTAAATGTCGTTTACGCCGATAAAAAAATGCTTATTGAGAATGCGCAGTAAATTTTACAGCAGATGTAACAAGCACGATACTGCACGATAATTTAAAACTTGCACAAATTAAAATATTTATATTTTACCACAATTATTTTTACCAACTTTCACATTTAATTTAACATTTGTTTACCAACTTTCACATTTAAATTAACATATTTTTACCAACTTTCACATTTAAATTAATATTTTTTTACCAACTTTCATATTAAAATAACATTTTTTACCAACTTTCACATTTAAATTAACATTTTATTTTACCAAACCTTTACATTTAAATTAACATTTTTCCCCAAATTTTCACATTTAACATTTTATACCAACTTTAAAATTTACATTAACATTTTTTACCAAACTTTCACATTTAGATTAACATTTTTACCAACTTTCAAATTTAAATTGACATTTTTAACAACTTTCACATTTAAATTAACATTTTTACCAACTTTCATATTTAAATAAACATTTTATTGCAAACATTCACATTTAAATTAACATATTTTTACAAAACATCCACATTTAAATTAACATTTTTTTACCAACTTTCACATTTAAATTAACATTTTTTTACCAACTGCCACATTCAAATTAAATTTTTTACCAAACTTTCACATTTCAATTAACATATTTCACCAGCTTTCATATTTAAATTAACATTTTTTACCTCTTAAATTAACATTTTTTACCTCTTAAATTAACATTTTTTACCAAACTTTCACATTTAAATTAACATTTTTTACCAACTTTCACATTTAAATTAACATTTTTTTACCAAATTTCACATTAAAATTAACATTTTTTTACCAACTTCCACATTTAAATTAACTTTTTTACCAAACTTTCGTATATAAATTAACGTTTTGACCTACTTTCACATTTAAATTAACTTTTTTACCAAACTTTCGCATATAAATTTACGCTTTTACCAATTTCACATTTAGATTAACATTTTTTACCAACTTTCACATTAATATGAACATTTTTTAACTAATTTTCACATTTAAGTTAACATTTTTTTTACCAACTTTTACATTTAAATAAACATTTTATTGACAACTTTCACATTTACATTAACATTTTTTACCAAACTTTCGCATTTAAATTTAAAAAAAATTACCAACTTTCACATTTTGATTAACATTTTTACCAACTTTCACATTAAAATTAACATTTTTTTTACCGAATTTCACATTGAAATTAGCATTTTTTTACCAAATTTCACATTGACATTAGCATTTTTTACCAACTTTCACATTTAAATAATCATTTTTTGTACCAAACTTACACATTTAAATTAACATTTTTTACCCAATTTCACATTTATATAAACTTTTTTACCAAACTTTCGCATTTAAATTAACATTTATTACCTACTTTCACATTTAAATTAATATTTGTTGACCAACTTTCACATTTAAATTAGCATTTTTCCCCAACTCTCACATTTAAATTAACATTTTTTATCAACTTTCGTACAAGAGAACGCACAACGTGTTTTTCAAATTTATAACAAAAATGTACACATTTTTTACTAATCAGTTATAGGAAATTTTTCACAAATATAATTTTTCTTTTCACATTTTTTCTGCTTTTTAAAATATTTTCCCACTAAATTAAAAAAAAAAAAAAACATGAATTTCAAGATTGTGGATTTATTTGAATATTGCTTCGCTTTTCATAAGAATGAAGCAAGCAGCCAGCATTTTTAATGAATAAATTGAGTAATACCTACAAGCGTCTGGAAAAGTCGTGTTCTTTCCGAGAGAACGAATGTTTTTGACACTGCACAAACTTCACTTAGTGCAGAAAAAAACAAAAAACAAAATAACTTGCAACTTCAGTGTCGACGATATTAAAGGAACATTTCTATTCCGTATTACATGTTAGAAAATCTTGCTTTTTGTCAACAATTTTCTCGGTCATCTTCGAGAAAATATACATTTATCCAACCACTCCTTAGTAAATTGGTGATCTTTCGGCTGAAGATTTTTATTGTGTTTGAAGATTATAGTCTACAGTTAATCTCTCAAAGAAAAAAAGTTTGCGAATTAAAAAATACATGGAAAAATCTTATCTCAAATATGAAAAAACTACATTTCACGTAAAATAGGCATTATGAAAAAGATCGGGTTTAATTTTTTCTTGTAAAATAAATATAAGTTTTCTTAAGTTATTTCCAAGTAAATTATTAAGTAAAACTTTTAATGGTAACGACTTAAAGAGAGAAAATACTACTACTAAGAAGAACAAGGAAACCCCGAGAAAATAAATTATATTGTAGAAACCTAATAAGATGTATACACATATAGGCACTATACCTAATAAAATTAAATGATACCAAAACTTAACATTAAAATCTGACCGCCAAAATACTTATTGTTCTGGAATATGTGCCTACATTAGAGATGGCTTTCCATGTCGTAGGGATATCTCCAGAGAAAATCCTTAATTGTCCTATATGTGATTCAGATTAGCACTGGCTTCTAGCACCGCGTTCATATTTGCTCTCTATCCCCCCATAACAGCGGAGTCAATATCATTGAACATATCTGACCACATTCACATCTGTGGAGGCTTCAATATTCACAATCTTGAATATCTGGCCCACTCAAACAAGACAGATGACGAAGGGAAGTAATGTCATGATTTCCCGGTTGCTTATGAACACAAATTGTTCACGAACCCGTATGCCTGACACTGACAGATAGCATGCACGTCTGGTTAACCTTTTTCTAACAACTGTGCCAATCCCCCTGTCTCCATTGCGATCTTCAGATCACTCGATTGTCTCGGCTAAGATAAAAACAAAATGTAATAAGTCCTCAGATATACTCCTTCACTGCACTCTTCTATCGATACTCTGTGACTATTGGGATAACTTCCAAACATTTATATCAGATATACCTCTGCGTTACATGTTTAAACAGAACATGTCTTCTATCGTATTTGATCTGGCGGAATGGTTTTGTCGGTATAGACCGCTTCATACCCTCCAGGAAATTTCAGCAAAAGCCGAATAGACAGCCATCGTTCACTCCAGAACGGGCCGCTTCCATTGCACACAGAAACCATTATTGCTTTCAATGAAACATTTTATGAAACTAAAGCTACCTTTAGGATTGCTAGCAACCATTGTAAAAGAGTAATAACGAATGCTCAGTACATAAAATTTAAAGTAGCTGAACAGCGGCTTGGTTCTCACCAGTTTTAGCAAATAACAAGAGGGTCCTTCGCAGAGATATGTCCTCTCTCACAAACTGCTTCTCAACCGACTACAATATGGTAGCCTTCAAGTCCAATGTAAACAATATCTTGTTGAGCCGTTCCCTTAAAAAATCAAAATGCTACCCAATCTAAACCATTAACGTTTGCTACACTACAACTTTACATTCATTAACCCTTATCCTCGAGTGTCATTTGGTCTGGATAATTGGTGACTCTCTTGTAAAAAAAACTAATGATACTCTATAAACCGTTCACAGTCTGGACCAAAGAAGAACTGGGTTATCTCGACCAGATGATCAGTAAACTTATGAGCACGCACACAATGCACCAAAGGGTGATGCTAACCGACCTTACGTGAAACTGATTAACGGACGAAGAGGACTCGTTAGTATAGAAATGTGAATGACACAGGAAATAAAAAGAATTAGAAAAATACATAAGTAAGGCACAGAAAAGTTAAACAACGCAGCAAGGAATACGGAAAACATGAACAAGACAGAGCACAGAGATGCAAGGGATAACATGAGAAAGAAAAATGTGAAGAGAAGCAGTTATATTGACAATTTATAAGGATGCGAAAGATAAGACTTACGAAAATACTTGGACATGTCTACAAAAATGACACATAACCGGAGATACTGACGCACAAGTCATCACGATTAGAACCAACTATAGCAAAGCTAAGATTGACAAGATAAAAGAAAACTGCAAATGCAAATTCTGTGGACAAAAAGACGAAAAGATTGTAATGAAAGCAGCATAAGAGATTCCGTCTAGTAATCTTTTATTCAATTAAGACTCTTACTACTCATCTACTTGACAAGCGGAAATGTAAGCTTTTATAGCTTGGATTATCAAAGCGGAGATAATCTATATTCATAAAATTCTCCCCCGCCAAATTTCTCACTGATAGAGAAGTAAAATACCTCGTTCCGAAATGTTTCTTTCTCAGAGCAACAGGTCGTTCCCCGTCAGAGTCAGTCTCTGGATGAACACGTTTTCTCGGTGCTAGTCCTTCACCTGTCAGGGATTCAGATGTTGGCCCATCTGAAGTGTCTTACGGAGTCTCAACGGAGACAGTATCGTTAGACATGTGCCAGTAGCAATTTCAGTGCCATGATCTTCCGGGGGGGGGGCTTCAGTGTCAGAAGGAGTTGGCTGTCCACAGAGGTTGTCCACGGTCCTGGTACGTCTCCGGCAGGTGCTATGTTTCTGACAGACACATTAGACCCTCTACCATCTGCATGTCGTACTAGAGCTCTACCTCGTCCACCAAGAGATCGTTTTTGGTGTAACGTGCATGTCGTCTCAGAAACACAGTACCGGATCGAGAAAAACAAGATGGGATCGAACTCGGTCGTTGAAAAGGTAAAAACATTTCGTGTGGGGTGGCATTCGTGGCGGTACACAATAGGGATTGAATGGCGTATAATGCGACAGGAAGGAAATTTTCCCAATTTTCAATCGAACATCCGTTATTTGATGCAATCAATTGAATGGTCTTCCAAATAATGCCGTTATATCTTTCGCATTGGCAGTTACCCTTATGGTTGTAGGGAGTTGTCCTGCAGAAATTATCGAAGCTGCTCTTGCATGAAAGAAGCTCCTCGGTCAGAATGTATAACTCTAAAGACAGCGAATAGTGAACAAAGGCATTGTGTAATTGCAGTAGCCGATATGTCTTGGCAAGGGAAGGACAAAAGGAAACCGTGAATATTCGTCGACAACAGTTAATATATATCGGTTCCCTGTTTTGCTTGGTTGTGGTACTTTAAAATCAAGATTGAGTCTTTCAAACGGTTGTATTGCTTTTATTAAAACCCCAGTTTTGGGTTTATGAAATCGATGCTTTATTTCAGCACACGTTCGGCAGGAATTTATAATTCTTTTTATCTCCTTCACTGAGAAAGGAAAGTTTCTACACCTCATAGCATTACACCAATGAGGTGTAGAAACTTTCTACACCTCATTGGTGTAATGCCCGGGTGACAAATTGTTATGTAGCGTTCGGAGTGCGTACACGCTTGATGCCGTAGAGCATACTCTTGAAAGTGTATCAGTTGTTAAGTTCTCCTTGCCGGGTCGGTAGCTGATGTCAAAAGAGAAACAAGATAGTTCAATTCTCCACTTCGCTATTTTCTCATTCTTTGGTCAGTGATAAGTTTAAACTGGCATCCGATCAGGTAGTGCCGCCATTTTCTTAATGCCTCAACTATGGCGTAGGCTTCCTTTTCAATTGCGGGATGTCGTCGTTCAGTCCGTGAGAGGGTCCTTGAAAAAAAGCTACAGAACGATCAGCTTGCCTCAAAGAAGTAGCAATAGCACAGTTTGATGCATCCGTTTCAACAACCAAAGTTGTTGTCTATTGTTTATTTGTGTTGGTCTATTGTTGTATTTGCTGATTTCACCATATCTTTTTTCAGTTCCTCGAATGCCTCAACGGCTTGGCGGGACAGAAGAAACGTGTCTGCTTATGTAAATGGATATATCTTTTCTGAGAACGATACAATCCATTGGGGCTAGTGCGTCGAAGGGAAGGCCGATTGTGAGGAACAGCACTCTGGAGTAAAGGTTTCAATCGATTTGCCACCGGTGCTATAAAATATTTGCTTATGGTATACCCCAGTAGGTTTATTTTTTCCAGTTCAAACAAGCATTTGTCGTCGTTAAGGGTAAGGTTGTATTTGTCGGTGGCGAACATGAACCGTCTGAGATTTTCATCGTGTTCCTATCTATTATGGCCACATACTGTGACGTTGTCAATGTACGCAAATGTGCCTTCCAGTTTCTCATCCGTTATGATTTGTTTGACGATCTTTTCAGAAGCTGGCTACCCCATTCGTAACACCAAAAGGAATTCTGCGAAATTGATACAGTCGACCGTTCGCTTTGAAAGCTGTGTATAGCTTGTCTCAAGATATAATGGCGATCTGGTACGCACTTTTCAAGATCAGAGTGCTAAACATACGATATTTGGCTTTTTCGCCTATCGTTTCATCTATCCTGGGTAGGAGGAAGGCGTCCAAAAGAGTAAATTTATGGTTTGGGAGTAATCTATAACCATTCTCTTTATATGGTTTTCAGAATTGGTTATAACTACCCGAGCACTCCAGGGTAATTTGCTAGGCTCAATTATAACCTCATCGAGTAGTCTTTTCATCTCAGTCAATGATTTTTGTTATTATTATAAGAAAAACATCTGTTTCTCACTGCTATTGTTTTGCAGTTTTCAGTTAGGTTTTCGAAAAGTTACGGGTACTGAACTTTTGCTATCCACCAACAATAACCATTTACTTGTGCAGACAATGACGCGTTTGTCATTATTACTCTGCTAGGGGCAGGGGATAAAATTCAATTTGTTGGTTTTTACCAGGCTTTCTTAGATATAATTTTCTGAGCTCCCAGTATCCAGCAGAGTATTCGTAGATCTCCTGCTGATTTTCACTTTTACAATAGTTTTTGAAAAGCAGTCAGGGGAGGCGGCTAAAGTTGTAGACGTATTTTGACGAGTTTCTTTGTATAGGGTTTTAGAAGTTGTCGAAATTTATGACGAGTATCTCTGACAGGACATGAAACTCGTAGGTGTTTAGATAAGACACAAAAATAGCAGGTGTCCCTTTTTAAAGCAACAGTAACTGATTGTTCATGGAGTGTCGTCAGACCATCGTCATGAGGGGGGCCAGTAGGAGCAGGTTGGATTTAGTGCGGAGCCCACGTCTGCCTGTATATAAGAATTAGACTGCTGTATAGCACATTTAAAGACATAGGTTCGCAAGCTGTTTTAAGTGTAAGAGTATTATTCTCAAGAAGACGGTGTCTTAGCTGAGCATTATGTAAGCCGTTGATGAAGGCGTCCAAAATGTGTTGCTATTGGGCCTCTAATGCCGTCATTAGGAAGAAGTTCTTTGCCCAGTGCCCGAAGGCTCTTAAGGAAATGGTCCAATGTTTAGTCTGAATCTTGTCGGCGCGTCACATGTAGGTGTCTAGAAAATATCTTATTTTTGGACTTTATGTATGTAGCGTTAAGAACATCGATTGCTTCTTCATAGGTAACGCAATCCGAGATAATTTCGTTGATTGTATGAGACAGGTAGTTGGTTAGGACGTAAGCTTATTGATGGAATGTCCCAGTCTTTCTGAATTTAGAACCTCGATGAAATTTGTAAATGTCTCCCGCCAATGTTTCCAGAATTTGTCGGTTGAATCGTTTTCTAGATCTGTTGTAAATCGCTCCTGTCGCATAAATTGTTCAATTCTTAATTGAATAAATTGTAATTAAAACAGGACACAGATTCCGTCTTTGACTCAATTAAGAATCTTACTACTCGTCTACTTGACAAGCGGAAATGTACAGCTTTTATAGCTTGGATTATCAAAGAGGAGATAATCCATATTCACAATAAAGATAAACCACATAATTAGTGAATAGAGCAACTAGCCCAATAAGAATATAAAAATAAAAACAAGAATATATAGGGAAGGCAGTATACTGGAACTAGTCAAACAACTGCATCTTCAACACACCGACAAATGGTACAAACACAAAACGGTAAGAATACTTGAAAACGGAAATCAAAAACCCCGTGGGACATTAACGTATAAACGGTTAAATCCATCAGATATTATAATAATTAATAAGAAAAAAAATCATCCCTGATCGCAGATTTTACTGACCCAGCAGACCACCGGGTGAACATCAAGGAAGAGGAGAAACGGGGGAAAAATACAGAACTGATCAGAGAGCTGAAAACGATATGAAACGTAAAGAACGTCAAGATAACACTGCATGAAGAATTCCGAAAAACTTGGAAAAAAGAATGAGACGAATTGGAATTGGGGGAAAGGTTGGAAGATACAACAGATAGCAATGTTGAAAATGGCTGAAATCTTAAGGAAAACATCTGAATATGGAGACTAATCATCATAAAATACAAACGCTAACTGGCGATAGAGAAACTTCGAGAGAACTAAAACAAACATAGAACAATACGACATGAAACCAAGAAAACTGAAACTGCAAAAATGTAAAATAGATACCCCACAAAAAATAGTGTCGACACTGACTAGTATCGCATCAAATGGCTGGAAAAGCCAAGGAGAGAGGACTAACCAGACTTCCGCTGAGTGAAATCGAATAGGACTTGGACTTTGAAGAGGCGTATAACCGCCTAAATTCCAATGAATATCAATGGGCATTACCAGCACGAAATTAATGTCAAGCGGCTGTTGCGATTATGCAAATTAATTTGCATAGATTAGCAACGGAGGTGGAAAGTATTGGAAATCTGAGGAAAGTTGTCACCCGGATTCCAGGGAACACCACCGCAATCTTTGATGACCAGTGTTAGAACTTCTAATGAGTAATAATAAAAAGAAATAATTATAACAAATGATGATACTGTTTGAGCCTATGTAATAAGAAAAAAAAATAGCGTGAAAGAAGATTTATACATATTGAAGATTGCGTAGACCAGACAAATTTATAACATAAAGCAGAGAAGCTGATTATAAAAAGCACTGACAAGTTTAACAATACAGAGAACCGCGAAACCGGAAGCGAAAATGTGACCAAATAAAAATGGGAAGAGAAGCAGCTACAGGGGCAATTTATAAGATAGAACAGTAATTAACAACACTTACGGAAGAGGCACTTTAACAGAGAAACGGTGCGAGAGTAATCAAGTAGGAGGGCAAATAAGTCAAATTTCAGATTTCGTAGTAAATGACAGATGACAACGTGACGATGAGGGAGAGAAAAAACGGTAAAATACGTGAAGTTTGCTAGAAAGATGAATTGGCAAATTGAATTGGCAAAAACAATTGTAGATGTACTAGAGCCTATTCGAAAAAAAAGCAATATGTTATGTTAAATGGGAATATAGAAAAAAAACTTAGCCTATAGCATGACGAATACTTTGTGAAAAAAAAAGCTTTAAAATGTCTATATCAAATTTGAATCGGAAAGAAAGCGTATCCTATCCAAAGCACGGCACATGTGAAAACAGAGGAAATATTAAGCAAAATATTCGGGAAGTAAAAGCAACACACATAACACGATAACACCAACCGGCAACGCGTAAGTGGAAATAAAAATAAACAAAATATAGAACGAACAGATAAAGGTATTATAAAATCTCATAATCTTTCAACCCTAATGCTGGAACCAGTACGAGCGAGTATCATCAAATACGGTCAATGAAGATCACCATCCAAACCTCTACTGGAAGGGCACGGAGTATGAAAGAATTTGAAGGGAGTTGTTGCAACCAAATTCGATCGAAAGTTTACGGTCCTTATCCACAAAAGATCAATAGTAAAGGAAGTTGCTGTGAAAAAGCGGAGTGATATAGTACGGAGAGTATTCGAATGTTGGAGATCTGAGAGCAAAAAACTGTTTTGTGTGAACGCTCACCGGTAATGACTTGTGTTAGAACTCTTTGTTAGTAACAATTAGAAAATCTTCTGCTAGTGCTAAGGAAATATTTTTTATATTTAGCACTTTTAAAAGAATATTGGTTTTTAAGTTCATTTTATCAATATATTTGAACTTGTTTAATTAATTTATATATATATATATATATATATATATATATATATATGTATGTATATATATAACTACTTCATTTACTCACATAAAATTGATATATGAAAATATAGATGTATGCGTAAACTTTAAGTATTTACTTCAAAAGTGCTCAATACGTAGGTAGAGCTAGTTAGTAAGTAATAAAATATATATGGCGATTAAGCTACACTGAATATTCGGCGTTTCATCCACTCTAGGATTCGTCAGGCTTATGCGCGAATTCTGTGGTTGTTTATCGTTTTTATATGGTCCTCTTCTGTTGAGGATTTTAGTTAGCCAATCAGCTTTCTAGTATCCACCGCGTCCTTTCCTATCAGCCAATGGGGATGCATTTTATCGAACAAAGGATCTGTTTTAAAACTAGTTTAGTGGTTTAAGGCAGACATGTTCTTTTATATATATATATATATATATATATATATATATATATATATATATATATATAAATATACATATATGTACATACATATATGCACATATATATACATATATATATACATACATATATGTGTGATCGTTTATGTATATTCACGTTTATTTAATTTATTTATTTGTTTATTTTCTATTGTTTTTGTTAGTTTTAAAACTATTTTGTATCGCTATCCTAGAGTAAATTTTATTTTGTGAACACAATTATTTGCTATTTCTCTTCTACAGTTTAATAGATTTTGGGGTTCTTTAAAGTACAGGATAGCAAATTTTTCATGAAGGCATAATTTACATAATATATATATATATATATATATATATATATATATATAGTCATCCATATACATTACTGCTTCGCTGTATCACAGATTATCAGTGCGGCCAGATCAGCAACTAACTCGACCCAGTACAGAGCAGTTCTCGCCGTTCGCTCTTCGCCTGCTGCTGAGGTCGGTATGCGAAATTACAATGTTATATATATAGATAGCCACGCCAGCCAACGAACCGTAAGTCTAAGACTCGAGTTTCGCCCTCATTTGGGCTCATACGTCAGACATATCCGCACCCTAGATTTGATGCAGGATGCTCGGGTTTCAAATATCGGGTGCAGATATGTCTGACTGATGAGTCCAAATAAGGGCGAAACTCGAGTCTTAGACTTACGGTTCGGTGGCTGGCGTGGCTCTTGTGAGCTGCAGCTTTCTTTGGGCTGTGGAAATAATTATATATAATCTCTCACATTCTGAAAATTCTATAACAAAAATGGCTCATTAGGTTAGCTCTGCTGGATGGCGTCGTCCTTTCGAGTTCAAAATCCCTACTGAGACATCGGTGGAGGGGTCAGCTGGTTGGATGACCACGCCCCTTGTCGAGATGAAGTAGGTCTATTTCACAGCTTGATTTCGTCGCGACTTGCTTGATCTGTGTTGCTCAATAGAATTTCTTGTGTGCGGGGCGTTTGCTTAGTTGGTAGAGTGCTTGCCTCGCATGCAGAATGCTCGGGTGCGGATATGTCTGACTGATTAACCCATATGAGGGCGAAACTCGAGTCTTAGACTTCCGGTTCGTTGACTGGCGTGGTTCTTGTGGGCTGCGGCGTTCTTTGGGCTGTGGAAATTATATATAACCTCTCACATTCTAAAATTATATGTGTGTGTATGTGTGTGTGTGTGTGTGTGTGTTAAATTTTCCTAGATTCTCGTGGTGGTTGATGGAGGCCCATATATAATCTTTCTTGCTAATTAGTTAAAAGGTAGCTTCGTAGCGGGTTTCGAATCCTTTGACTAGCAGCAATTGT
>NC_136490.1:75421057-75456057 GCF_053919585.1 Euprymna scolopes
CCAGATTGTTTTCTCTGGGATTTAAACGACAATGTACTTCCTTAATGTTCCAATACTCTCAAACTTTTCCATTGGAGATTTAGTTGTTTTTTTTTTGTTTCATTTTTACTTTCTTGGAGTTTTCATTCTCCTTAACACTGCATGAACATTTTTCGGGTCAGTTGAGCTGCAGCAAAGATCGGAAAATAGTACATGATATCACTACGCAGTACGGATCAAGGGTAAGTGCAACAATTCAAGGAAAGGAGTTGTAATTAATGAAAAAGGAGTCATCAGGTGATTCTTGACTACATTCAATCTTTTTATTTATTTTTTTTTTAGTTCTCACACACGAGTTCACTAACAAGAACAGATGATGTTGTTTCAAGTTTGAGTGAGAAGCTTTGTCAGATATTTCCACTTTTTTCGATAAATGTTGCAGATGTTTTTTGTTATCACAACAGCCATTTACCATTGATTTCTCAGTGATAACGACTATTACTTTGTTTTTCTGGAATTTAAATAGTACTAAATATCCTAACAATTTCGATACACTCCAGGATGAAAAATAGTGATCTCACTTTTGCATCACCCTAGATCCTTTACAGTCGTTTTGTGTGGTAGCAACCATCTTTCATTTGAAATGAATAGGATATGATAATGGAATTTGAGACAAATTCAGTTATCATCAATTCGTGTACATTTGTCTTTTATATCTACTTACTAATAGCTATTACTTGTGTCGGTTTCCTTCCATGCTCGATGATGTTTTAACTGTTTGCGTCTCTGCCTTTACATAATGCTAATCTTCATTTTTATTCTAATTTCTTATCGTCTTTGTTTCCTAGTGCTCCTACAATAGTTGGTATTACAGTAATTTTAATCATGTTCCATAGTCTTGTAGCAAGTTCTATATGGTAAAAATAAGAAAGAATGTTATAATCATAATACTATACTGAACCGGTTTTCGTCCACGCTCGTTCGAGTAAATATTGTGAAAAGGTACTGTACTATTATATGCTGTTGCATACTATTATAAGCTATTATATAATACTAGCAATCCCGCCCGGCTTTGCTCGGGCCCTATATACTGTTTATAGCGTTATGTGCATATGTATATATTAAAAAGTGTTAATATGTAGGGTAATGCCTTCTACATAATAGGCTTCCTTAACTACCATAGAACAGTTAGTAGAGACCACTTCGCCAATTTTTTTAAAATTTGACCGACATTTTGACCCCTTAACATTTATTGTTTTGGGCTCAAATTAAATTTACATATTAGACCCATATCTGGAAAGGTCTACTCTGTAAACTTTTACCTTTTGCCAGCCAAATTTCCGCCCATAAACTGATTAAAAGCTTGCTGCATGTCTGTATGTAAAATTTATGTAAAATTTCAAATGTTTAGACCAACATTGGCTTAATAGTTTGCTAGAGATCACAAAGGTAAAATCTTTTGAACTTTGACTCCCCGGAAGCCAAATTTTCAGCAATAAAACGATCAAAAGGCTTGTCCTATGTCTGAATGCACTTTATGTAAAATTTACAATATTTAGACCAAAAGTTGGCTGAGTAATTTGGTAGCGACCGCAGAGGTCATTTTTTTTTAAATAGGGCTTCAATTATGACCCTTTAACATTTACTGTTTTGAACTCAAATCAAATTATAAAGTTAGATCTATGTCCAAGTAACCTATATCTAAAATTTCAAGTGTTTAGACCCAAAATAGGCGGAGGAGTTTGGTAGAGTTCTCAAAGGTTAAATCGTTGAACTTTTACCCCCCCTAACCGCAAAAACCAACCAAAACATTTTTCCCAAATCTCAATACCCCTTATGTCAAATCTCGAGTCTGTAGACCGAAAATTGACAGAGTTATTTGGTAAGGAAGTGTACACACATAAATATACACTCACAGACATTTTCACTTTTATAGATATGTAGATTATATATTGATATATGCTATTATATATCATTATACTTTATATATATATATACATATATACTATTAAATGCTATTGTATACAGTTATACTATTATATACTAATATATATATGCAACATATATGCAACTTAATGTCATTATATATTACTATATACTTTATACTATTATATGATATTATATAAAATTATATGCTAATATATTATATTGTAAACTGTTATATCCTATTTTATACGATTGTAAAGTATTGTACACTATTTTATATTATTATATACAATTAAATACTATTATATGCTATTATTTACTATTATACAATATTATATGCTATTATATACCATTATACAATATTATTTGCTATCATTTACTCTTATACAATTCTATTGCATGTTATCATATTAAGTATAATTTCATATAAGTTTATAAATTCTATACAATTCTATATTATTATATATTTATATATACTTATATATACTATTATAAAGATTATATACTATGATTGACTACATATTACATACTATTTTATTCTATCATATATTATTAAATGCTATATAATGCTATTATATACTAGGATATACTTGATATATAATCATATATTATAATATACTATTATATAATAATGTATCCTCTTATATTTCATTATAGCATTATTTATACTAATGTATATTCTTATATACTATTATATACATTTATATGCTATTAGTTATCGTTATATATTATTATATGCTATTATATATTTTTATATATTAATATATACTATTGTTCATTGTTATATACTTTTATATATTATTGTATATTATTATATGTTATATATTATTATATATTATTATTTATCTATACATACTGATATATCCTATAATATATTATTATCAATATTATATGGTAATATACACTTTTATCTGCTATTATATTATTTTACACAACCATATACTCTTATCTATTATAATATAGTGGTATATAATGTAACATACTTTTTTATACTATTATATACTATCATATGCAATTTCCTAATATTATATAATATTATATACTATTATGTTTGATTATATAATATATATTTTTATGTAAAATTATATATTATTTTATATTATTACATAATATTATACGCTATTCAATATTATTATATACTATTATACGCTATAAAATATTATTATATACTATTATATATTACTAGCAGGACCTGTTCACCGGCGTTGCCTGGTGAAAGCATGCCCCCTCGTAAAAAATTAAACTGCGGTTGTTGGTGGTGGCCATCCCTAACGCCTTAATGTTCACAACGGCTTTCGGATTAGACAACTCTAACCTCCTCGTGTTAAGAACATCGTATGAAATAGACACGCCCAACCTAGCCATGGTAACAATGGCTTTCGGAATAGACATCCCATGTTATGAGGAGGATTGTCAAAGCAATTGCCCCAAATTCAATATTCGTTGTCCGCATAATCACCCGCAAAGATAGAGAAATAAATTGAGGGGAGGGGCGATGATGTACGGAAAAGGGAGACTTTTTCATCGCACATGTGTAGAACGGTGAATGACAGTGCATAATGCATATAATTATATCTCGAAAACAACTTGTCTCCGCCAAAGTTAAAAGAGATTGTCTTATTCAGCATAGTTGAAAAGTCCTCAGTTTAAAGGAAATTTCTCCCTCGCGGTACGGGTTAATTTCTTAGCAGTGTCAATAATAAGTTGTAAAAAGAGAGGTAACAAAAACAAATATACTAAACATAAAAACAAATAAAACAATAAGTCTATCCGTATGCAATGTAATAAAGGGTAAAGCTGCGTAGATTATTTGACAGACAAAAAAAATTAACAAACTGGCGCAAATGTAGTCAAATACAAACTGAATTAAAATTAATGAAAATGAGTACTGTTGTGGATGTAATTCAGGCTCTGGGTGTAAAAATGTGTTTTATGTAAAAAATATTTTTTGTGGTTTGTTACTTTGTCAACAAACGAAGTATCCACAGTAGTATAAAATATTTTTTAAAGGAAGAAAAATAAATTCCCAAACGCCCGCCTATAAACAAAGAAAAGCAAAACCAAAAAAGAAAATAGTAAGAGTTAAAAAAAAACAAAAAAACTTAGAAGGTGCTGCAAAATCGAGAATTTTTTTTTTTTTTTTTTTTTGCCTAATCACTCCAATGTAGGCTCGGTGCCACTTTGATGTAGGGGTTACTATCTGGGACATAAATGCATGGGTAGTATGTATTAAGTTGAGCAGCAAAATGTCTGTTTACACTACACATTTTTGCACTTTTTACAATAGTTCACTGTGTAGAGGGAGATAACTTTCGGTGAAAGTGCACTGGGAGACCACCTGAAAACTTTCGGAATAAACACGGCCCCCATGTTCCTTTCGGAAATAAAAAAACAATCTTCCATGTAAAAAGGGTTTCCGGAATAAATACCCTTTGAAGGTTAGACAACCAGTGTACATTGACCCAACTCTCTTGTAGTAAGAGATTCGTTCATAATTGCATCTCATAAGTTAAGACGATCCAATGATATGTTTTATTAAATCACAACAGTAAAGGGAGAAAGCTGGGGCGATTTTTTATGGTAAAATTTTTTTTTAAACGTTATCATAATACATATTGTTACAAAACAAAAGAAAGAAATAGTTGCCGCAGCTTATTTTGCAAATGTTTTCGTTTAATGGAAATACTGTTGGTTCGTTAATGTTTTCTTTTAATACCGTACCATATCACTTACTTTTAAATAAGAGGAAATGGTGTCGCCGCTTCTTTTGTAAATATTTTTATGTAATTTAAGTATCGTTAGTTCGTTTGTCTTCTGTTAATAGTCGAGTACAGACAACAGTTTGTATTCTTTTACTAAGGGATTAGTTAATTTTTATCATCGCATAATTGAGGACGCTAAAACCGAACATGATAAAAACGAAAGCTGCGACGAAATAGTTTTATTGTAACAATATGTAGTAAATATTAATGTAAATAATAAATGCAAAATGGCAAAATTTACGATGCTTAAACCCACGAAGCAACAGTATTTGCAATAGATATAAACATTATCAAAAGAAACTGCGGTAACTTATTTGTGTCAAATTTACTACTAATTATTTGTGTAACTTCAAACTTAATGTTAATGGAAAGTTTTTGTCTATAATATCACTGTAAAATGACAGTACGAAATCAAACTATAATTGATTTAAAACATTGTGTAATCCCGAATAATAGAATTTTATGTTCTTAGCCAATAAGAATAGTCGGAATGTTAGTAAGGATATGGCATTATTTTCGAATAGCGAAGTGTAAAAGTAGTTGTATGTGTATAAGTATTTTATCCAGTTAATAAAGGTGTCAGGGTATATATAGTTGAAATGTTTATGCATGTACCTGGTGTTGCTTAAGAGCGATTAACTATTCATTGAATGATCTTGGCGATCGTAATGATGCTGCTCGTAGGAAATAAGGTAGAGTTTTATTATAACGAATGCATATGTCTGTAATGGCGTTCAAAAGTTACACAAGATAGTGGTAAATAGTTTAGACATAAAAAATTTGTATGTAGCATCTGTTGTTGCAAACGTCATGGAATTTGGTCCAGAGGGAAATTTCTCCAATATTTTATTCTATAGTAGACTATATACTATTATATACAATTATATATATATATATATATATATATATATATATATACACATATATAGTGTATTATATATTATTACACACTAATTTATATTTTATATACTTTTATATATCATAATATAAAATTATATACTATTGTATAGTGTTTGATACTATTATATACTATTATGTACAATTAAGTACTATTATATTTTATTACGTACTTTTATATACTATTAAATATTATTATAAAAATTATATGTTAATATATATTATTATATACTATTATATACCATTATATATCACTAGCCGGGGGTACCTGGCAATGCCCGGGAGTTTTGAGATGTGTGTGGTTTTGGGTAAATCAGAACCCCGGGGGGGGGGGTAAAATAATAAAAAAAATTTTGGTAGGTGGGTATGAGGATCGAATCCGAACTCTTGAGGCAAAGTTGGAAATGAAAGTGTGAAAAAAAAAACGTGCGACGTTAACCACTGGGCCACGGCGACATACGAAGGAAGCATGTTTGAATTTTTTAAAAACAGGTGGCCGCAATAAAAGTTAACTCTGCTGCTTCTATTTGACCTAATTAATGAGGTCAAATAGTCACGCAGTTAACTTTTGCTAACACAAATTTGACTGTTTTTTTCCCCAACAGATGTTGGGTAGAGGGAAATCAACTCCCCATTGTCCAGATTGTCTGATATACGAGGAGTTTTTCCCCACATTGATCAAAGCTGATTGCTTCTGGATGTTTCTCGGTGCGATGCTGAGAACCGCATGGTTTGAATTTAGTTTCACTTTATTTATACTAAAAAGCAGGACAAATAGGGGACAGAGCGAAATAGCGCGAATCTCATAATAGCCGACGTAAATAAATGTAGAGGCGACCCGCGTTCCCAAATGATAGATATTATTATCTAGGGGCTATATAAACAGTTCTAAGCGATCGTAACGACCCCGGGAGCGTGTGTGAAAGAAGCCTTTGCGAGACATACCCGAAATGTTCACACACATTTTGCCTTTTATATATATAGGTAGACTAGGGGGGTACCCGGCGTTGCCCGAGTGTTTGGAGGTGTGTGTTGTCGGGCGGGGCTAGGGGGTGTTAATGAAAACCTAAGAATAAGCGAAGTAAAAAAAGAAAACCGAAAAACGAACGTTAAAACTTATCTGAAAAATAAAGCGGCGGGGGGGTACCCGGACGGTGGGGGGGGTAATCAAAACAAAAAACACAAAAAATCTTACGTAAGGTAAACGAACGCTTTTAAATGTAAAAATCTGAAAAACAAAAACAAAAAAGAAAACAGAAAAACGAACGTTAAAACTTTTGAAAAATAAAAACCAAAAAATAACACGTGAAAAATAGCTTAAATAAGCCTGTTTCAATATTAAAATGTAAAAAATCGGTGGGTACCCGAGTGTTTTTGGGTGTGTGTGGTCGGTCAGGAGTGGGAGGTGTAAATGAAAACCTAAGAATAAGCGAAGTAAAAAAAAACAGAAAAACGAACGTTGCGTAAAAAATGGCTTAAATAACCCTGCTTCAATATTAAAATTTAAAAAATCGAAAAAAAAAAGACATCTCACACCACGATTCGAATCTAAAACGTTTAGATTATGACCCAAGGCTCTAACCAACTGAGCTAACACGACGCACATGAAATTGCGTCAGTTCTTCAAATATTTATACTAAATCAGGTTATGACGTCGTCTGACGCATGCGTAGAACCGATTTCGTCATGAGAGGACGGTTTTTGCTGAGCCCCCCCCTGTAAAAAAATGTTGATTTCAGAGTGGAAAAATTGACGTTTTTGGCCAATTTTTCGATATTTGTCGGGCGAACGATGGGGCTTTCATATGAAATCAAATTTGCGAATTTTTGTTCTGCATGTCGAAAGTTTTTAGCAGACACATAAGCATACATACATTTTCGCTTTTATATATATAGATTATATATTATTTTATATTATGTATACTTAATTCATTATTATATGCTCTTATATATAATTATATACTAGTATATACTTATATATTTATATATATACTATTAAAAACTATTATGTACTATTATATACTATTACATATTATATATATATATGACTATATAATATTATATATTTTTATATAAAATAATATGGTATTTTATACGGTTATATAATATTCTCTGCTATTATATACTATTATAAACTATTTTATACTTTTATATACACTTATATAAACTTATCTGCTATTTTATACTATGATATAGGATTATACATTATTATATACTATTATATAATGGTATATAGTATTTTATACTTTTATATGCTCTTATATACTATGAGAAAAAATCTGTACTATTGTATGCTTCTATATACTATTATATACTTTTCTGTATTTCTATATACTACTAGCTTGGGTGCCCGCGGATGCCCGGGTGTTTGTAGGTGTGTGTTCAGAAAAAAAAAGTGGTAATAGGCAGGCAAGCTCGAACTCGTATTACGCAGGGGGAAAAGAACGTTAGAAAAACGCTAAGCTATAATATACTAATATTTGCCGTTGCGTCCATCGTCAAACCGGAAGAGGTGTAGGTGTAAATTAAGGCTAGTCAATCGAAATATGAAGTGACTTTCGAAAATATCGGCGAAAAAGGTGGCCACTTCTTCTAGAAAAGACCCAGTTGAGGGTGAAGGAATTAATGTTCTAATCTATTTTTCGACATTGTAATCCGAAGGGTCGAGCTTCAAAACGATACCAGTCTCGTGAAAATCCGTCTCATCCATCAAAAGTTTTAGGCAGACATACATGCATGCATACATACTAACATTTAAACAGACAGGTAAGATTTATATTATAAACTAGCCATGGGTGCCCGTCGATGCCCGGGTTTTTGGAGTTGGTTGAGCAAAAAAAACCCGTACCGCGAGGGAGGAAAAGAACGTGAAAAAACGTGACGTCTCTGCTGTTGCGTCCGTCGCCAAACCAGAAGTGACGAGGGTTTAAATTAAGGCTAGTCAATTTAAAAGAGGAGATGAGTTTCGAAAATATCAGCAAAAAAGCGACTCCTCCTTGTAGAAAAGAGCCTAGTTGAGGGTGAAAGATTAATGCTTTTAGCCAATTCTTCGATATTTGTCGGCCAAATGGTCGAGCTTTAAAACGATACAAAACGTGAAAATCCGTCGCCTCTGCTGAACGTTGTAGGCAGACATATATATGTACATACATACATTTAAACCGACAGGTGAAATTTATATTATAGATTATATACTATTGTATACAATTATATAATATACAATACGTTTTTATACCGTAAATACCCATAATATTATTATTCGAGCTAGGACAACAGAATAGTCTTTTCATTGTTTGGACTCGAGTGTGTATCCTTTGTAATCTTTTATGCGTTTATATAGAGTGATGTAGTTCTCGGTTGATTAACTGTATCTAGCTGTGTCAGAGGTATACTCGAGAGTCAAAAAAATAAAAATAACATTGTCCTCATACTCCTAATTATTATATAGTAATGTGTATTATTATATGATATTATATACTATTATATGCTATTATATTGCATTATATACTATTATATTCTGTTATATATTATTACATTCCATTGTATATTATTATATAGCATTTTATGTAATTGTTGTAGATCCGTGCTAGGGGTTACAAATGAAAGAAACCACAAGTAGTGTAAAGTGCATAAAATATAATATGTATTTACCATAAGTAATGCAGGAGCCACTAAAGTGGTATGAGAGGAACGTGTTCGTAGCATGCAGTTAAACATGGTATGAATGTCTCTATTTAGTTTCTGAAACCAGTGGTATTCATAGGACTGGTTGATTTTACTTATTTCTCAAATAGGGGGGATTTGTTCCCCACAAAACCCCCTCCCGAGCTTTCCATTGCCCTGGGATCATCGTATAGCTCTTTTTCCTGGGGTTGATCTCTATTGGGTCGGTCATTTTCCTTTTCCTGGAGGAAAGGCGTTGTCTGGCTGCTTGTGGTGTTACCAAGTCGAACGTGTCATATATCTGGTCCATTACTTCTTATTCAGCAGGCGGTTGTCTTTCGTCATCAGTTATACGTTTCCGAATTTGGTTTAAATGTTTCTTGTGCATAAATCTTTGACCATCATGTAGACCATCCGCCCGATCATTTTCTGGACTTTTCCTAGTTCCCACATCGTGATATTATTTTTGTGTACCTGGAAAAATACCTTTTCACCAGGTAAATACATCTTTTTAGGAATTATAGTATTTGGCGGTTTCACCTGTGTTGGTAAAAGTTTCTCGAAGACCGGCCTAATTTTCCTCGCGAACATTAATTCTGCCGGCGACATCTTTGATGGAGTCCTTTCATTTGGCGTAATTCGATAAACTTGTAAAAACTGTTGTAACGCCTTTTCTTAGAGCGTTCCTTTAGCCTTCTTCAGGACTCTTTTCAACGAGTCTACAAACATCTCTGCCTGACCGTTCAATTTGGGGATGAAAGGTTAGCGTCGTTATGTGGTTAATCTGGAAATCAACGCAGAAGCTTTTAAAATCTGCTGTAGTGAATTGTGTGCCATTGTCTGACACTAGACAATCAACCACACCAAACCTAGTGAACAATTCGTGAAGAGCACTGATTGTAAAATCCGCTGTTGGACTTTTACATCGAAATACCTCAGGCCATTTTGAAAAACTGTCTACCACTATTAAATAATGGTTTCCACCCAGTGGGCATGCGTAATCAACATGTATTCTTTGCCATGGGGGGGCGCTTTAGGCCACGGGCATAATTATATTGGAGGCGCTTATTGCAACCAATGCGCATCCCTTACACGACTTTACCGTGCCTTCTATATCAGTATCTATACTCTTCCAGTAAACGTAGGACCTTATGAGGCTCTTCATTCGCGTAGCCCCAGGGTGCCCCGTAGAAATATCCTTTAGAATTTTCTTTTGTAGTGTAGCTTGGATTACTACTCTTTCTCGGTACAACAGTACCTCATTGCACATAGAATAAACTTCCACCGCCGATCCATCCGATTTAATTTTTTGTTTCATTTCTTTGATGAAACTATCTTCTTCAGCCTCCCTTATTATACCTTTATTATACCTTCCAAAGTTACTGGTAGTTCCTTGATCGTATTGCATAATATTTGTGTATAAACCTTTTCACTTTGTACTGACGCTATTACTGTGTCTGGTAGCGGTTCCCTTGATTTCGGGATTAATTGCGACAATCCGTCTGCGTGACTTAACTTCGCCGATGCAAGAAATTCCATACGGAAATCATAATTCAGTAGAATGGTCCCCCATCTTTGCGGTCTGTTGGCGTGTAAGTTGGCAGACCTTTTTTAGAGCCAAAGCTGGCTATAAGCGGCTTATGGTCAGTTTGCAATTAAAACTTACGACCGTGTAAAAATCGGTGGAATTTTGTACACCGAATATGATTCCCAGTGCTTCCTTTTCGATTTGGGAGTAATTCTTCTCGGCAGGAAGTAAAGTTCTTTACGCATGGGCGATCGACTTAGTAGACCCATCAAGCATCTTGTGAAGAATGCACACCCTGATCCCATAAGAACTTGTGTCAGTTGCGACAATAATCTCTTGTTTCGGATTGAAATGAGTCAGTGATAAATCCGACGTTAATACATCATTTAATTTCTTAAACGCTGCCTGACACTCAGGCATCCAGTCCCATTTTTTGTCCTTTTTTAATAGTACATTCAATGGCGCACGCAATTCATGCATGTTCTTAATGAACGTTTGATTCGCGAGCCCTAAAAAACTGCAATGTAGTTACATTATTATCTGGCATGTCTTTTATAGCTGTGGACCTGCCTGGATCGGGTTTTCTTCCGTCCTTATCTATGATATGATCCAGGTATATAATTCGTTCCAAAAAAAATTCGCATTTTGCTTCTTTCAATGTGAAGCCGTATTCTGTCAAACACTTGAAATACATGATCTCTATGTTGTTCAACTACGTATTAAGAATACGTCCAGATAACTTATTGCAAAATCCAAACCGCTTAGCAAAGTATCAATTACCTGTTGGAAAATTGCAGGTGCTACTTTTATACCAAATGCTAATCTATTGAATTTATAAATTCCTTTGTGCGTTGAGATACACAAAAGTTTTGAGCTATCTTCCTCTACTGGTATTTGTAGGTAGGCCTCGCTTAAGCATATTTTGGAAAAATATTTTCCGCCATTTAACTTAGCGAATATTTCCTCTGAGTTTGGTAGCGGATAGTGATGGTCCTTGAGCGCCGCATTCAATCCGGTCGAAAAGTTTGCGCATACCATAATCTTTTTTTTTACGTATATTGCGGGGGCTTCTCACTCACTATAGTTAACAGGTGTGAAAATCCCAGTGTTGACTAGTCTTTCCAATTCTTTTTCAATTTTTCTCTCGAAGCGAACGGTACGCTTCGTGGCTTTTTGAATATTGGTTTTGCTTCGTCCAGCAATTCGAATCTCGCCTTTATTTTTGTGCAACATCCAAGCTTTTTAGGGAAAACTCTTGGAAAAGATGTTTTTGGATCCTTTTGGAGTTTGTCGGTTTCGACCGTCAGGTTTTCGAATTTTTGACAAAAATGACTCATTAGCGAGTCCCATAATTCAAATTCCCGAATTCAATCGGTCCAAATAATTCGTTGCGTTCGTTAGAACGATAACTTTTAGCTTGTTTGTCGTTCTTTTTAGCGACACATTAATAACTAGCTCACACTCAAATTTTATTTTTGTCACAAGTTACCGATCTTGCGATTTTTATTCGTATTTGTCATCGTGTGAAAATTTATAATTGATAAATCCGACCCTGAATTGAGCTGTAGTTTTACTTCTTTATTTCTGATTCTCACCGTAACGTACTTCATTATGTTCTGTGTTGCTGAAGGGTCCATTTTTGCAGTTTTTACGGAGCTCTTTTTTGCGACTTTTGCTCTTCAATATGATGCCTTGTGTCCTGCTCGCTTGCATAAGTCACATGTTATTTTCTTTTGGTACTGACATGCATTGTACTCATGAGGTCCTCCACATTTTCTACAAGGGGTCCTAGGATTTTGTCTATCCTGATAATTTTGTGAAGGACTCTTTTTGCCTCTTGGTTGGTAATTGCTGACGGGCGGATGTCCTTTATTTTTGCAGTGTATTCTTTTTTTCATTTGAGCGATACCTGCTTCATCTATGTTTCAGGAATCTTGCTTCATTGCCACAAACCGCTGACAATCTTCATCTAGTTTCTGAAGCATCAAATCAGGTTCTAATTCCAATTTATTTAGAGCACGACCTCTGATATTGGCACATTTTATGGCTATAAAACCTTGTGTGGATATTAAACACTTGAGTCTGTCTGATGTTAATGACGACAATTTGAAATCGTCACAATGCTTATTAACTATATACGCAAAAATCGTATAGTCCTGATTCTCCTTACGTGTAAGATTCGGGCATTTTCATCTTTTATGCAAAAGGCTTCTTTTTGGACAGTATAACTCTATTAATAGTTTGGCTGCCTCGTCAAACGAAAATTCGTTGCTTTCTTGGTAAAATATAGTCCACGAATTTGTTATGTTGGATGTACCTAACATCCGTAGCAATAAACGAACGAACCTTCTTTTGACCCGTCCATGCACTGCAATCAATTCAAAAAGGTCTTCAAATCTTCTGAAATATGCCGCAAACGTTAGGTCTTTCTCTGGAGCATAGTGAAATGTATCAATAGCTGACCAGATCGCATTTTGGGAAAAAGCCGTATTGGTTTCTTCTCCGCTCTCCTTATTCACTAAAACTTGTGTTATCAAATCATTTTTTATCTGACTGGTTTAGTTGCTCTAAATGTCATTTTTTCAATTCCAATATTTTTCATTAATTTCTTTCTCTTCCTTGTTTTTCCTCGAAGAATGTCATTCAATCTAACTGCTTTTCCAATATTTGTTCGTTCATTTTATTTATTTTCTCTTCCTTGTTTTTCCTCAAAATATTTTATTAAATTTAACTGTTTCTCTTCGTTTTGTCTCTGCATTGCCAAACCTCTTTTCAAGTTCTAATTGTTAACTTTGTTGGAATTTCAATATTTCCAAAGTTTGTTTTGCAAAATCGTCCATTTGTTTTGGACAGTGTGAAATTACTTAATGACAAAATGAGTTTTTTCAGAAACAACACAATCGTTGATTTACTCTTCCTATATTACCAACTCTATAGAAAAAAAACTTTACAAAATTCGTACCTTGTTTTTTATCGAATGTTGTTTTCATATATTTATTTCCTTGTGTGGAAATTTGTCTGATAAATAATTCGGCGTTTGCATTTATAGAGAAACCAGTAGATTTCGTTTGTTATTTTTCAATGTTCGTAACGAGTTGATACTGAGCTCTATTCCTTGTTAATTCTACAAATTTTTCTATTTTTTCCTTAAGAAGAAAAAGTTACTTATCTGTGAAAGAGAGTTTATAGCATTTATTATTTTTTTTTTTGCTATTCGTTCAGATTACTGTGCGAAAAAGTATGTCCTTTTCTCGTTAACATTTTATTTGTCATGCTTAGCGATATCGTTTTTTTTTTCTTCAACGTGCAGTTCCGTCGACGAGTAAAATGTTCATTTTAATCGTCTTTTTATAATTTGTGCGAATGGCCAATGAAATAAAATATATCATTTAACTTTGCAGGAGTTTTTCCAAAACTAATGATTTTTACCCATAGGACGTATTAGCTAGACATGATTTTTAGAACGACAAAGTTTTTTTGTACTTACTGAAAACTTAGTCTCGTTAATTCAGTAGTAATAATTCTCCACGCAACTCGTCTCATGAGTTCTGTTTCAACTCGTAGTTTACGTTTTAATAGCTTTTTTAACAGCAAGATAAGGATTTTTGACGACGTCTTTGTTAAATCCCTTTTTAGGCAAGAATTGTTGTCCTTTTTTCGAAGTGTTCTTTATTCCGTGTTTTTGTTCTAACGTTGACAAATAGTTTTTCCCGTTCTCCACCGAACTTTTGAAAAATCAATATTTTTGAAGTTTCGAATTTCCTCCGAGTGTAGGAAAAAATTATTTTGGATTCTTTTGGTCGACAAATGCTGCTTTCCAATGACTGTTTTTTAGAGTGAATTTGTTTCCTGAATATTCGTCACAAAGTTGTTGTGAGCAATTATTGTAGATTGATCCGGAAAGTTCTTGAATCATCCTCGTAAACCAGTTATTGTAGATCCGTGTTAGGTGTTACAAATGAAAGAATCCACAAGTAGTCTAAAGTGCATAAAATATAATATGTATTTTTCATAAAGAATACAGAAGCAACTAAAGTTCATAGGACTGGTTGATTCCATTTAGTTCTTAAATAGAAGTGATTAGTGCCCCATAACAGTAATTATATACCATTATATAATATTCTATGCTACTATATTTCATTATATATAACCATATACTATTATACATTACCATATAATATTACATATTATATACTATCATCTATTATTATATACTTTTATATGCAATCATGTACTACTACGAGGGCCGTACAATGAGTAATGCACTTTCAAAAACAACTTCATGGCTGGGAAGAGGTGTAAGTCAGAGGGTGCAAGGTCAGGAGAGTAGGGAGGATGGGGAAGAATTTCATAACCACGCGCCCGTGCTTCTAATCTGGCGACATGCGAGTTGTGGATCGGAGCGTTGTCCTGCAGGAGGAGGGTGCCTTTGCTGATCTTGCCCCACCTCTTGATTTTGATAGCTTCCCTTAATTTCCTCAAAAGTGAAGCATAATATGCTCCTGTAATTGTGGTACCCTTTGCCAAAAAATCTGTCATCACTACTTCGTCCTGGTCCCAGAAGACTGTGAGCATGATCTTGCCAGCGGAGGGCTGCACCCTTGCCTTTTTTGGAGGTGGTGAGTCCAAGTGCTTCCACTGCATTGACTGGGCTTTGGTCTCTGAATCAAAGTGATAGACCCAGGTTTCATCCTGTGTAATCAGTCTTTTGAAAAACTTTGACTCATCTTCTTGGCACATCTCCAAATTCATCCTCGAGCACTCGACGCGTTCTCGCTTCTGGAATGATGTGAGCAACCTGGGAATCCATCTGGCAGGCACCTTATGTATATGCAAATGGTCATGAATGATAGTTTACACAAACCCTGTACTAATCTTGACATCTTGGGCTATTTGGCGAATAGTAATGCGCCGATCTACCAAAATTGCAGCCTCAACTTGACGGACAGATCCCTCACCAATGGCAGAAGGGAGCTGTTTCCACAGACTTCCGGCCATGTTTGAATTCACGATGCCAGCGTTTTACAAGGTCATATGATGGGGCATTATCACCATAAGTTTCTTTCATTTCATCAAGTCTCCTGTGGTGTGCGTCCTTTCAAATACAAAAACCGGATCACTGCTCGACATTCAACAGGCTCCATTTCACACCTGACTCAGTTGAAACACCTGTAAAACAGAAACCACAATTAGTTCAGAGCTGTAATTTGCCACATAACCCGTAGAGATATAAATCCTTGCACATGCGAAATTTCAGCTAGATCAGACAACTTCAAGTGGGTCAGGGGCATTACTTATTAAACGCTCCTCGTATATGCTTTCAAATATTAATATATACTCATATCTATAAAATTATAAAACTCAAATGGCCTTGTAACGATGTATGGAACCCACTTTCCGGTTTGCAGTATCCGGTTGCGCATGCGCGTATGACCTGCGCACTGAAATATTTACATTATTATTTCGAAATTAGTATTTAACATGGGAAAAGTGGTGTTTAAAATAACTTAAACGTAATACAGAAATGAACCATGTAAAAAAAGGCAGACAGTAGTAACAATTGTTTATTTGGATAATTGAACCGCGAAAAAACAAAAACAAAATAACTATTTGGACGCTGGAATATTAACGTTATTATTTCGAAATTATTATTGTACATGGAAAGAGTGGGGTTTAAAATAAACAAAAAACAAAAGAGCAATTGGGACCCTGAAATATTAACGTTATTATTTCGAAATTATTATTTAACATGGGAAGAGTGGGGTTTAAAATAACTTAAACGTAATACAGAAATGAACGATGTAAAAAAAAGGCATATCAAAATTTGAATTTAACTATCATCGTCATTATATTATTACGCTTATCGCTCCGTCCGTTATCATGCTGTGCATCCCTTAAAAAGGAAAGTGGAATCTTCCAAAAGTGGAATATTCCAAATAAACCTTGTCACCCTTGAAAAGGAAATTGAAATATAAAAAAAAATGGTGTCGCTGTTGAGGCAAAGCTAATAAAAATGATTTATCTTTCTCGGCCTTTTGGCTAAGATTAAAGTGTCGTATATGTTCTTCATGTGCTAAATTTCAGTTTCTTCTCTCTCAGTGGAAGAGAACTCCTTTACGACTAAGGCAATTTTTCTCCACGTTAAAAAGCAACCCTGGTGTCTAAATCTGTCCCGTGGGGAGGCATCGTGAATAGGTACTATGTTTAATATAACAAAGTTTTAATATTAAAAAAGTAACTTGAAAAAGTTATTTCTGATTTAAGTACAAAATGCCCTGGAAATGTTACTTCTGATTAATTATAAAATACCCTGGAAAATGTCCGTTCTGATTATTTTTTTTTCATTTGTCTCCCCACAAGGGCGGAATTAGCCATGAGGTCGGTTGTAAATTTAGGGAGAAACCAGCTCCCTAAAAGGGACACTCTGGTCAATAACAAAAATAAAAATTGTATCAGTAGTGAAGGATTTTCCTCCATTAACCAAGACCAAAAGAGGGGGGATTTATGTCAGCGGCATGCTGAAACTGATACTACACTCAGACATTCATGTTGAAGCAATGGTTATCTAATCCTTAACCGTGTTAATTTTTTTTATGTATTACTTTCGAAAAGCTGCTGAAACAGTTTATGATTTAAACATTACTTTATTTCAAGTATATTTTAAGCAGTGGGTTACGGGATATGAATCAGTCCCGGAAATTACTCAAACCATTTACGATTTAAGCATTACTTTATTGTATGTATATTTTTAACAGTGGGGTAGGGGATATTAAATCAGTCCCGAAAATGGGTGTAACCGTTTACGCATTACACATTACTTTATTTAATGTATATTTTTAACATTGGGGTGGGAAATATGAAGTCGGTTCCGGAAATGGCTGCAACCATTTACGTTTTGGACATTACTTTATTGAATGTATATTTTTAGCAGTAGGATGGGAGATAAGAAGTCGGTCCCGGAAATGGCTGAAAAAGTTTACGATTTATACATTACTTTATTTCATGTATATTTTCAACAGTGGGTTGGGGATTATAAGTCAGTTCTAAAATAGCTGAAACAGTTCACTATTTTGACATTACATTATTTCATGTATATTTTTAGCAGTGGGTTGGGGATATAAAGTCGGTCCCGGAAATGGCTGAAACAGTTTACTATTTAGACATTACATCATTTCATGTATATTTTTAGCAGTGGGTTGGAGATATAAAGTCAGTCCCGGAAATGACTGAAACAGTTTACGATTAAAATATTACTTTATTTAATGTATATTTTCAACAGTGGGGTGGCGGATATGAAGTCAGTCCCGATATTGAATGAGATGTGCAAATATATACTATCAGAAAGCGTCGCCCAGTATTGAATGAGATTGGTGGGTATTTTGCTACTATATGGTAACAAAATACCCAGCGTCGCCCGGGATCGAATGAGATAGGTGAACGATATATATTAGCAGAATATGCGGCGTCACCCGGGATTGAATAAGATAGGTGAAACATATATACTATGAGAAAACCCAGAATTGATTGATTTGTTTGTAATGAAATAATCAGCCCAGGCAATATATCAAAGTTATTATTTAAGTAAGGGGGAGCGACATAGTGCGTTAAAGTTATGAAAATTATTGTCGAAATTAGTAACATATCCAAGAATTATGAAAAATGATGAAATGTGATTTACTTGATTAGTGTGTTTGTAATGATATAAAAAGCCAAGACAATATATCAAATATATTATATATGTAGGAGGGAGAGGCATAATGTGGGGTTTTAATTATAAAAAATATTGTCGAAATTAGAACATATCCAGGAGTATGAACGAAGATTAAATGTGAGTTAATCGATTGTGGAAATATATCAAAGTAATTATGTTTGTAAGAGAGGGCGAAAAGGATGGTTTAAATTATGGAAAATAATTATCGAAATTAATAACATATCCAAGAATTATGAAAAATTATAATATGTTATTTAATGCATTAGTGTGTTTGCAATGAAATAATCAGGACATGAAGTCATACCCGGGATTGAATGTGATAAGCGCAAATATATACTAGCAAAAGGCGTCGCTCAGTATTGAATGAGATAAGTGGAAAACATTTAGTAGCAGAATACCCAGCATCGCCCAGGATCGAATTAGATAGGTGAAACATATATACTAGCAGAATATATGGCGTCACTCGGGATTGGATAAGATAGGTGGATCATATATACTATGAGAATACCCGGAATTGATTGATGTGTTTGTACTTAAATAATCATCCCAGGAAATATATCACAGTTATTATTTTAGTAAGGGGGAGCGACATAGTGGGTTTAAGTTATGAAAATTATTGTCGAAATTAGTAACATATCCAAGAATTATGAAAAATGATGAAATGTGAGTTATTTGATTGGTGTTTTTGTAATGAAATAATAAGCCCAGACCATATATCAAAGTTCTTATATTAGTAAGAGGGGGGAATAATGTGGGGGGTTTAGTATAAAAAAATCATTGCCGAAATTAGTAACATATCCAAGAATTATGAAAAATAATGAAATGTGAGTTATTTGATTGATGTGTTTGTAATGAAATAAGCAGCCCAGCAAATATATCAAATTTATTATTTTAGTTAGAAGAAGGCTATAAGGTGTGTTAAATTTATGGGAAATTATTGTCGAAATTAGTAACATATCCAAGAATTATGAAAAATGATAATATGTGATTTAATGAATTAGTGTGTTTGCAATGAAATACGTTATTATTTTAATAAGGGGGCGATGATGTGGGTTTAAAGGATGAAAAACGATTGTCGAAATTAGTAACATATCCAAGAATTATGAAAAATGACGAAATGTGAGTTAATTGATTAGTGTGTTTGAAATGAAATAATCAGTCCAGAAAATATATCAAACTATTTTAGTAGTGGGGGGTTATTAATGTGCGCTAAAAATATAAAAAGTGATTGTCGAAATTAGTAACATATTCGAGAATTATGAAAAATTATGAAATGTAAATTAATAAATAGTTGTGCTTTTTATAAAATAATCGGCCCAGACAATACATCAAAATTAAGAGGGCGATGAGGACGGTATACATTATAAAAATATTGTTGAAATTAGTAAGATATTGAAGAATAACGAAAAATTGTGAAATGTAAGTTAACTAATCGGTGTGTTTATAATAAAATAATCAGCCCAGGCAATACATCAATATTATTATTTAAGTAGGGGGAAAGGCAATAAGGAGGGCTAAAATTATTAAAAATTATTGTCGAAATTAGTAACATATCCAAGAATTACGAAAAATGATAAAATGTTAGTTCATTGATTGGTGTGTTTGTAATAAAATAATCAACCCAGACAATATATCAAAGTAATTATTTTAGTAAGAGAGGGCGATAGGGATGGTTTTAATTACAGAAAAATTATGGTAGAAATTAGTAACATACTCAAGAATTATGAAAAATGATGAAAAGCGAGTTTATTGATTGGTGAGTTTATAATAAAATAATCAGTCCAGACAATATATTAAAGTTATTATGTTAGTAAGAGAGGACGATAAGGATGCTTTTAATTATGAAAAATGATTGTCGAAATTAGTAACATATCCAAGAATTATGAAAAATGATAATATGTGATTAACTGCAATAATGTGTTTGCAATGAAATAATCAGACCAGACAATATATCAAAGTAATTATTTTAGTAAGGTGATAGCGTTGGTTTAAATGATAAAAATGTTTGTCGAAATTAGTACCATATTCAAGAATTATGAAAAATGATGAAAAGCGAGTTAATTGATTAATGTGTTGTAATGAAAAAAATCAGCACAGACAATATATCAAATTTATTATTTTAGTAAAGGGAGAGCTATAATGTGTGTTTAACTTATTACAAATAATTGTCAAAATTAGTAACATATCCAAGAATTATAAAAAAAATGATGAAATGTGAGTTAATTAATTGGTGTGTATGAAATAAAATAATCAGCCTAGACAATAAATCAAAGTTATTATTTAGAAAAGGTGGAGGTGTGAAAATGTGGGTTAACATTATGAAAAATGATTGTCGAAATAAGTAACAGATCCAAGAATTAAGAAAAATGATGAAATGTGATTTTATGCATTTGTGTGTTTGTAATGAAATAATAAGCCAAGACAATATATCAAAGTTATTATTTTATTAAGGAGGGGGGAGATAATGTGGGTACAAATTATGAAAAATGATTGTCGAAATTAGTAACATATCCAAGAATTATGAAAAATGATGAAATGGAGGTTAATTGATTGGTTTCTTTGAAATGAAATAAGCAGCCCAGCAAATATATCAAAGTTATTATTTTAGTAAGATTGGGCGATAATGTTGCTTAAAAATATTTAAAAAATATTGTCTAAATTAGTAACATATCTAAGAATGAAAAATGATGTGTGTGTTTGTAATGAAATAATCAGCCTATACAATATATCAAAGTTATTTTTTTAGTAAGGTGTGCGAAATGGTGAGTTACAAATGATGAAAAATTATTGACATGATTAGTACCATATCCAAGAATTTATTACATATGAAAAATGCCGCTGCGGAATTTCCACGGGTCCCGCTAGTAATAAATATTATGGTATCTGTTCAGTGTACATTTACCTATAAGTATGGCCAAGCACTTATAATTCAGTAAGTGTAATTTTTTTTCAAAAATAATCAATTATAATAAACAGAACGACCCATAGAAATCTATCTATATTCTTTTTTCATTTTAATATACTTTCATAGAAATGTTTCTGTTATGTCAAAAAAAAACTATTTTCTTTACGTCACAAGTGTCACGCTCATACATGAATTCCATAGCTAATATACCATACTGACCCAACGGGTCACGGGTAGACTAGTATATAATAAAATTATACATATACTATGATATACTCATACATATTATTAAATACAAGTATAAATTTTATATACTTTTATATGCTACTATACATTAGTTTATACTACCATATACTGTTATATATTTTATATAATAATATACAATATTATATACTATTATATACGTTTCTATAGCATAGTATGCTTAATAGACTAATATTTACGTTTACATACTAATATATATTTTTCTATATTATATACTATTATTTACATACGATTATATATTATTATACACTATTATAATTTTGTGTATAATTATATACCTATATATTATTATATACTATTATAAATTTTTATATTATTATATTTTATGCATTATTTTATATTATTATACTTTTATGCATTATTATGTGCAACTACATATTTTTGTATATAACTATGTATTATGTATAATTATATAGAATCATATATTATTATATATTATCATATTTTATAAAATATACTATTATCTATTATTATATACTTTTATTAACATATATGCTGTTATATTTTATTATATACTTTTATATATCATAATATACTATTATCTACTATTATATACTACTGTATATTTATATACTATTATATATTATACACTATTATATACCTTTTATACCATTATATACTTCAATATACCAATATATTTTATTTATTTAACATTATATATTTGTTATATTATTTTATGCTTTTTTATATTATTTATTTCTTTTTGATATGTATTTTATACTATTATATATTATTATGAATTAATCTATATAATTATATACTATTATAGATTCTTATATTATTACTTATTATTAATCATATATATTATTAGATACTGCTGATTATTATATACATATTTTATTTTTATATATTATTATATAATAATATATATTTTTGTATGAAATATTTTTATTATTATTTGCTTTCATATACTATTATATGCTATTTTATAGCATTTTATATTTATGTGTACTATTATATACAATTATGTACTATTATATATTTTTATTTACTTGTATATATTATTATATTCTATTATATACTATTATATATTATTATATATTATTATATATTATTATATATTTATCTTTTTATTTTATATTATCATATAGTATTTTAATTTTTTATAATACTATTTTTATATTTTATTATATGTTATAATATATCGGATATATGATATTGTACATGATATTTTATTATATATTATAATATATCGGATATATGATATTGTACATGATATTGTATTTTTGTTTTATTTTCATATATTATATACTGTTGTATTATTATATATTATTAATAATTACTATATAGTATTATTTGTTTTGTATACTATATTAGCCTATTTTATACCATTATATATTATTATATACTAATCTATTTTATTATATATTATTGTATTTTTATTCATATTAATATGTACTTATATATCATTTATTATTATTTTCTCTTGTAATATATTATTATATTCTATTATATTTCAATATATACTTTTAGCTGTACTCGCCTGGATATGCATTGATGTGGCTGAGTCTGATGCACACAAGTTTTACATTGATTTGTATCGCACAGACACGCGCATGCACACACGCACATGCATACACACACGCACACACACTCGAGAGCACACATGCGCAGACTAGCACATACACCAACCCATACGCATACACACACTCAAATGCACACACACGCACACCCATGCACATACACCCATACGCACATACTCTCTTTCACATGCCAACGCACACGCACATGCACACACGCACACTACCTAACACGCATTGACACGCACAGATACGCACACACACAAAACAAAAAACATACGCACACCCACACATGCAAAAACACAAACACACACGCACATTCACAGACATGCACACACACAGACACACAAACACACATGCACACACACTTTACAAATAGTTCTGTATAGATAGTTTAAAGGCTTCAAAATCACCCATCAGGAAATTTTAAGTATATGAACTGTCAATTTAAAGCAAGATAGGTCAGTGTGTAATTTTTCGATATAATCCGGGTCTCGGCTATATTATTCACTTCCTCTTGTTTATTAGTTTATTTTTCGTAAAAAGAAAAAAGTGTAGTCAAACAGTCAGGAATAGAGAACCCACACACACAGAACCAGACACACGTACCCACGCACGCACACAAAAACATAAAAACACACAGATATCTACACACACACACAAGGACACAAACACATACACGCACATTGACAGACACGCACACATGTTTACGCACATACACACGCACACACAAGCACACTTGGCAAATAGTTCGGACTAGACAGTTTAAAGGCTTCAAAATCACATAAGTTTTCGGCAAATTCCAGGTCTCGGTTATATTATATTCGCCTCATCCGTTTTATTTTTTATTTACCGTAAAATGAAAGAAGTGTTGTCAAATCATCAGGAATAGACAATGTAAAGGCTTTCAAAACATACATAAAGATTTTTTAAGTAAATAAACGGTCAATTTCTGGTTCGTCAAAACCGGATGTAGACTATAGTAATCATTTAATCCATTTATTTGTTTTTATTGAACGTAACTTAAAAAAGAATTTTACTTAATCGCATTAAAAGTAAAAGAAAGACTTGTGTAGCATAAAAAATATGAAATAATTGCTTATCAGCATGGGCCGATGTGTCGAAAAAGAGTATTTGATAACATCTCGATGTAAATACGAGTTTACATGCATTTTGGGTGATTACAATAACAAGAGTTGGCATGTTAACGGAACTGTTAAGAACATTTGCCTCGTGTAAAAAGTGACGCCATATTTGGAAATTTCTAGAGTGTTCGTTTTTTTAAATAAAATTTAGATTTTGGAATGAACGAATTGTCTGCTGTCAGCTAATGATATTTGATTAAATGTTAGAAGGGGGAATTTATTATTTAGGAATTTGGAAATGGAAAGATCATCGTATGTCTATGAGTATAGAATCCAGTTCATAAGGGTGCAACCTCAGATCTGTTGAAAGTGCAGAAATCATCCCGGTGAGGAGTAGGACGTTAAGAGGATATTTAGAGGGAAAAATAGGAACTATTTTCTCTAAAGATGGTTGTGATTTTAATGATGTTGCTCCTAGGATGTAATGCAGGATTTTATTATAATGACTAAATGTATTGTAGTTGGCGTTCAAATATTTAATAATATAGTGACTAATTGTCTATACATATAAAGTTTTATGTAGCATCTGTTGTTGTAAACCGACACTACTTTGGTCCAGTGGGGAATCTCTGCAATCAAAATATTATAAAAGAGATTATATGATATAATATACTATTATATACTAGTATATATTATTATATATTAGCATATATCATATACTATTATATGTCATTATATAACATATACTATTACATATTATTATATATTATATCCTATTATATAATATAATATACTATTATATACTTATTATATAATATCATATTTTATTATATACTTTTTTGTGCTATCATATGTTATTATAAAGTATTATATACTATTATATACTATATACTCATTATATATTAGTATATATTATTATATACAAATATATATTATTATATAATACTATGCATTATTATATACTAGTATATACTAATATATATTATTATATACTATTATTTATTATTATATACCATTATATATTTATATACTATTATATATTATTATATATTATTATTATATTCTATTATATACTAGAATATGCTATTATATATTATAATAGACTATTATATATTATCGTATACTATTATATCTAATTATATGCTATTAAATATTATTATATATTATATACTTTTATATACTATTATATATCATTATATGCCAAGTTTTACATAATTTTGTTGCAAGCGTGTACATGCTTGCACTAGTATATGTGTTTGTTCGATTTCTTCTGTTGGAAGATATAACAGAATAATGTGAGGGAATTATATTTGGGAGAGGGTTGTTACCTATATCGACACCGTCTGTATTTCTCCCAGAAGGATCGACGCTTTGGGACAGCACAAGTACAATTCATGAAACAAAATAAGAAAACAGTTTGAATAAATATACACATTAAGATGTTACCCGAGTTAAAGTAATTAACGTTTGTGTCCTATACGTTTTTTTTTTCTATATTGTAATCACTCAAAATGCATGTTAAATATTTCTCAGCTTGGGGATTGAAGTAATTTTAAGAAATTCTTCTTTGCAATTAATTTACCAACTGACTCAATATTATGACTTGACTATCCTTTTCCCCCTATTTCTACAGTGTTTATCACTCTCGCTTCCCTTTTCCTCTCTTTCTTCTCATTAACGCATCCTTTTTTTAATCGTGCTTCTTTTTCTTTCGATATTAACGAAGATAATCAGTGAGAGGATAAGCGTGCGTCGAAACATAACTTTATGCATGAATGTTGATTGTTCCTATTTACACTGCCTCCCCACGGGACAGAGTTAGACACCAGGGTCGTTTCTTAACGTGGAGAAAAGGAACAAAAATAAAAATTGTCTCAGTCGTGAAGGATTTCTCATCCACTGACAGAGAACAAGAAATTGAAGTGCAGCATCTGAAGAACAGATACTACACTTTGATCTTGTCCCGAAGTTGATTGTTATTAGAAATGAATGTAGAACTCCTCATTTCTTTCGCGGGGGGGTCGCTCATAAATGTAAAATTTACCAACGGCTTCAGTGTCATCACATGTAGGCTTGATTTGATCTAACTCTAAATGTGCCGGTAGTGGCATTCCCAATCGCAATTCAAAATCAAAAATATATTCTCATTCAAACATAGTATACAATGAAGTTTCTACATGTGCTTGCCTGCCGTATCATTTTTCATCTCTTGGTGATCGTCAGCTTGAGCTCTCAATAGTGGTTTGCTAAGACTTTGTGAGTATTGCCTCTTGCAGTGCACAATGAATGACGTCACAAAACTATGACGTTGCTAAAGGATGATATCAACCATCAAAACATAAGGCACATTGTATGATGTCACAAAATGATGACGCCATCCATCAAACAAGAGAAAGCTATGAGATTTTGAAAGGTCGTGAGAATATAAACATTTTTAAGTGTGTAGTCTGCCCCACTACCACGTAAGTTGTTTATATTTTTAAGCGTGTATCTGCCCCACTACCACGAATCGGGAAATTACCGATCATTTTTCTCGTTTTTTTTTTGTTTTGTTTTTGTTTTTGTTCACTTGCATCATTATCTTCATCCTCCTCTCCCTTCTTTTTAATTTTTTTTAATTTTTTTTTCTCTTTTTATCTCACTTTTTTATCTTCCTTCTCTTTTTACGTTTTTTTTTTTTTTTCCTTTCATCCCTTTCGTTCTTTCTTTGTTAGGAACCTTCATTTCTTATTCATCATTATCGGTTTCCGTTAGTTTTTCTTCCCCCCCCCCCCCGTTTTATTCCAGATTGCGGCAAACATGTCCGCTTCTCAGTTTATTAGCATATCTTCATTTTTCTTGATTCTTTAAATCACGAGCAAATTTATATCGGCTGTATACCCTCTTGTCCAGATTCGAGTACAAATCACATGTCATCAGATTCTTATTGAAAAATTTAGTCATTCGAATGATGGTTTCTTTAATTGCTGTTACATTATCCTCATGATCTTATCCTGCTCTCTTTCTCCACTCTCTTTCTATACCAGGTGGCATTCTATATGCCATCTATTCTTTTCATCTTCCTTTTCCTTCTTTTCTAATTTCTCACTTGTTTCTAAATATTTATTGTTGTAAACTGCCACATATCAGCACCCCTCGGTTATTTTTATTGAATCAAATCGAACTTCTGTGAAGGACTAGAAATTAAAACACCAGCAATTAAATGTGAGCCGCAGTTTCGATTTCCTTTTCACATCAATTATTAAAGATTAAAACAACAGCAAACAACTTCTGGTGTTAAAGAACAACACTCTATATTTAGAACATTTTTTTTTTGTGAATATTATTTATTCAGATTATGAGAAGTTATTGGCACAAGTAAATATTAAGTTGAAATAACTACAAAAAACTTAATAAGTTTATCAAATGTATAAAGTTTTAAGTTTTTGTAAATGGGGCAATGTTAAAGGCGTAAATTATGCACATTAAGAAGATAAATATAAATAACCATTTCTGAGTATAAATCAAACGAAAATTCTAAATCAGTTCATGATGTTTGAAAATATTGATTGGATCATTTGAAAGCTTGCACGTATATATATATATATATATATATATATATATATATATATATATATATATATATATATATATATATATATATATATATATATACAACTTTATTTAGCAGAGAAACGCACGGACAGATGTGAAGAAAAAAAACAACATTGGAATTAGAAAGCTTTTATTTAATCAACAATAGAGACTTATATTTCCATTTATCTTAGTTAAATGCAGTCTTTTTTTCCTGTTTTACAAGCTGATAAAAATAAATCCGTTTGTGTAGACTTCATGGATGGTGACGTTGCATCTACAAAGAGAGAAGAAAAACTTTAAAACGTTCATCAGGTAAATATTTGAGAAATAATTAATAAACAACAATATTTTATACGAATGTTACTAAATTTATATTTGGTTATCTCTATTATATATATATATATATATATATATATATATATATATATATATATATATATATATATATATATATACAATAAACAAACCTATATATATACACACACACACACACATATATATATAAACAATAAACAAACCTATATATATCTATATATATATATATATATATAAACAATAAACAAACCTATATATATATATATATATATATATATATATATATATATATATATATATATATATATATATATATATATATATATATAGGCTTGTTTATATTTATAATCAAATCATTCCGGCTATCTTCAGCTATATTTAATTTGGTATGGATTCCTTCTGGGGGAAAGTATGCCGTTTTTGTTTCTTTGTTTGTTTTTGTTGTTTGTTTGTTTCGTTTTGTTTTTTGAGGGTTTTTTTTCATCAACACAGTCTCGAAAATTAAACAGTTTTTTTTAATATTGTATGATGTACTTGGGTAGAAAAATATTAGCTTCGATATTTAATCGAGAGCAAAGTTCAACACAATAAGTCGTAGTAGATGCGTATTGCTGTATTGTATGTAGATAGATATGAATAGATAAAAAGGAGGTTTATATGTATATAAATCAACATTTTATTCATTTTGTTATGATTTAAATGCATGGTTTCATTAAGTCCTTAATTTTGATAGTTAAACACATATACGCAAGAATCATAAACTGTCAAATGAGTGAAATCCTGAAAAGTCATATTCAATTACTTAGGGGAACAGGTTGATTGAAATTATATATCTAACTTAAGACAGTTATCAGTAAAATTAATTACGTTCTTTCGATATTTTTTTTAAACTATTGCTTTTGGTGCGTATGCAGATTTTATCAATTTAAAATCTTATAACAATTTTGGTTTCAAAAAAGATTATATGGAACAATGCTTTTTCAATCCATACGAATACATATACTTATATCATATTCAGCCAAATATTAGTGTGAACATTTTCAGATATAATGCATGGATATGAACATTTTTTATCGCTTAGAAGTTTTTATTTTGTATTTTAGATCAAATGGACAATAGAATGAGGGGGTTAAGGATTGATAGCTAATTGCAGGAAAATTCAATCTGCCAACATAATAGAATTTAAAATGCAAATGAGATTATAACCTACCAATAAGAATTTACAAGAGCTCCTTATCTCTATTAATAGCAACTGGCATCACGTAAGATACTAAACATTAATATGTTGTGTTTTGTATATAAAAAATGATGCCTTATTGCCATCAGAAGACGTTAAATCGCTTTTTTGAAAAAAAAAAATCGTTTTCGCCTCCTTTTGAAAACACATCGCTCACTTTCTTTATAAATTAGAGGTTGTGTCAAAAAATTCCATTTTACTGATTTCTTAACGTTCGCCAGAGATGTTTTTTAAGATAATAAACTTACATAGGAAAAAGGTTGCTAACATACCAGTAATATGATGAAATAAAAATTACTTAATTAAAGTATATATATATATATATATATATATATATATATATATATATATATATATATATATATATATGTATATATATATACTAGCAAAAGTACCCGTCGTTGACTGGGTTCAAAAACAGCCTACAGAAAATGGACTCTGATTTATGAAAGTATGATAGGTTATGAAAAGGAAGGGTTGTAAAGAGATAGCTTCGAATTTGGGGGTATCAAAACCAAAGCAAAATATGATGAAAGTAAAAATAAAATAGACAAATCCGAAAATTTATTATACCATACCTGTTCACACTGAAACGCTTATCACAATATTCTGTGGATCTATATTAAAAAACCTTGTTAAACTTTGTGACATATTTCCATTCTATGGAGGTCAGGCGCGAACGAACACCCCATAATTTTATTATACCATATTTCTTCAAACTGAAGCATAATTATCAAGGTATACTTACGCAGATAGATATGAAAAGTCTTTATAAAAGCGTGTGCCTATTTCCATTCTATGGAGACCAGGCGCGAACGCAAACCCCACAAGTTTATTATACCATCCCTATTTAAGTTAAAACATACTTATCAAAGTATTCTTATGTACATCTATATCAAAAACACTTGTAAACTTTTTTTTTTAATTTTCAAATTTTTTATTTCCATACTTTGTGGACCAGGCGCGTACGCAGCCCCCACAATCATTATGCCAGATCAAACATATCCATTCCTGTGTTTCGATACATCTTCTATCATTATATGCGATCAGTCTTCTATAATAGACAACCATATAGAGCCTATTCGTAACCAGACACACACACAGACGTTCAACCTTATATATATATATATATATATATATATATATATATATATATATATATATATATATATATATATATATATATATATATTATAAAGGGGAGACTATAACTCGCTGCTATGGTTTTAAATGATCTGAAATAACAACAAAGAGAAATTTGATTCCAAATATTTCCCATGTTATATCTTCCGTCTTTTAGAAATAGGGTACGATTATGAATTTCTCCAGTATCAAATAATCTTTCTACATCGTGAAATTTACTTTATCTATGAAAACCAAAGAGGGTAAATATAACATATGAAAAATATTTGGAATCAAGTCTCCCCTTTGCTGTTGTTTCAGATCATTTGGAACCTATAGCAGCAAATCTTAGTCTCCTCTCAATAAAGGCCAGAGGTTTTGAGGAAATATCAGATATTTTGTAATTCATATGCAAAACTAAGAAACTAATGACTATGATTGAAATATTGATAGAGGTGCAGTATTTTTCCACCCACAAAAAAACTTTAAAATTGCAACTAGGTTTTCGAGGGTGCTGAAAAGAAAATAACAGTTAAAATCCTAGGAAACAGGTAGTTTCTAAGATATGAAGAAATTATAGTTTTAAAAAGTGAGGGGATCACTTATCTGTATTAATTTAACGTAAAATGGACGCCCACCTTATAAACACTTTTTTGGGGAAAGGGGTATCTTTTTAAAGTTGCTGTTGATTTGGTAATTGTGGCCTAATAGACTAATATAAACCCTACCTTAAAAACTTGTTGTCTATAGGTTTTCGTGTGTGTTGAAGACGAATATCGCACTGAAAGATTAACGACTAAAAGACCAAACAAGTATATATATATATATATATATATATATATATATATATATATATATATATATATATATTCTCTCTCTCTCTCTCTCTCTCTCTATCTATCTATCTATCTATCTATCTATCTATACAAAAGTCACTTTGTGTGTATGTGTGTGTGCGAGTTCCTTCCTCATAGGTTCCGAAACGACTGAGCCTATCATTCTCAAATTTCACGCAAAGGCAATTTATATGTCTGACAATGTTCTTTAGATATATTTCGTACAGAAATTCATCCGATTAAACAAACATTTCGTAACCCTTACATATATCCTCTTATTATTATCCACCTTAACTTCACATTTGTAAACAATTACAGAAATTACACAATTGCAAACAAATGAGCATACGTTAGATGTCCTATAGTTACGCTGTCTCCCCAAATTTAGTTCACCTGATTCAATCCTATTATTATTTACTATTTAGTTTATTTTACCATTGTTAGAACCTATTATAGTATTGTCTAAATTGGTAGCGGTTGAGTATTAAAGTTTAACTGTGTTCTTATTAATTATTTTACTTGATTCATTTTCTAGGGGAAGTTCTTATCGATTATTTTGCAAAATTCTTTTGACATATTATTTTGACAGTTCGGTAAAAAGTGGATAAGACCAGACTTGTTTTTTGTGTCTATTTCTCTGATTCTTAATATTATCATCACTATTATATTTTCTTTATTATTTTTGATTTTATTCTTTTTATCCTTTTTCTTATTTGTATATATTTTTTTATTATTAGCACTTCTTCTTTCATTTATTGTTATGTTGTATGATATTATGTAGTTTGTTCTGCTTTTATTAAAATTATTCTATTATTATTAAGTCTTTGTATTTGATTTTTCCATGATCTCCTGATCTAATGAAAGCTTCATTATAATAATCCTTATTCTTATTGAATATATTCTCATATTGAGATAACCTGTATATTCTTTCTGATATACTGGAGAATACCTTTTTCATACACATAGCATGATTCGATTTATAATCTATGTAAAATAGTGCTTGGTTTGGTGTGTCATACGGTTCATAGGTAATATCATTAACTGTTTGATCTCTTAAATAAGGATTAGAAAAATGGTAATAAATGCATAAATAGTGTATTTCACCGTCTAAAGAGAGGCTGTTTTATGGAATATTTTTGAATGACATGATGTTTGAAATTGTCCGAATGGTCACGAGAGAATTATAACGAACATGAAAATACACAATATGATGCTCTCATTTTTTTACTTTATTGTCTTCATTTTCTAAAAACATTATAGGAATGCGAAATTATAATAATTGATAATCATGAAGCTTAATAATTGAGTCGATTTATTTTACCAAATTTTTATTGGTATATGAACATTACAGAATTTTGCTATATGTTAATATATTTAAAATTTTGGTTAAAAAATATTAATACGCTATATACATATATATATATATATATATATATATATATATATATATAAAAGAAAATGATCATATTTTAATCTAAGTCTTTGTAATAGACGTTTCAGAAAACGACATAAAGAACATTATAAATGCAGTAAAAATGTTTGCTTTTTTTCTTTTATTTTTGCTTTTACTGGTTAACTATGGCTAGTAAACAAACAGACGAAATTTGCTTTCCAACAAATTGTAGGAATTTTACTTTAAATGTTAGAAGATTTATGTTAATCTTTATGTTTTATTTTTTAATTATTTAAATATGTATCTTTACTTCGTGAAAATTGTATCATTCCACGAAATTATAAAAGAAGGCATTAATAACTTACCTCAAAACTCAGTAATAAAAAGGCTGATGGGACGTTAAGTTGTAACGCCTGTCCAACTAACCCTATATAATGTACAAACTGACAATCATAATCATTATTTTAGGACACTAATTTCGAGCATGCGCATAGCAGATTTAGCGCCTGTCGAGTTTTCCTTCCTAAACTTCTCAACTTTCCATTAGTAATCAGCTTCAAGCTCTGTCTGCATGGTTCAATTAAATTACAACTTTTAATATCACTTTCTCATGAGATAACAATTATACTAATCAAAATTTGTTTGTAAAATCGTATTTAATTATTTGACTATTTTATAGTTCCAAATCTGTATTCCTGTGCGGACATTTAGAAAAATTACCAAATTCTTTCCATTTTTATACACAATTTAGCGAACATAATCCCGTTCGATTTAGTGGCATGATTGTAGAATATGTTTGATTTTCGCATTATATTTCTTTCTCTAACCAAATTCCATCAACCATTAGTTCCATTAGTTCCATACCATTAGTATAGATTGGAGATATTATTATTTTTATATAGATTGGAGATATTATTATTTTTATATAGATTGGAAATATTATTATTTTTATATAGATTGGAGATATTATTATTTTTATATAGATTGGAAATATTATTATTTTTATATAGATTGGAAATATTATTATTTTTATATAGATTGGAGATATTATTATTTTTATATAGATTGGAAATATTATTATTTTTATATAGATTGGAAATATTATTATTTTTATATAGATTGGAAATATTATTATTTTTATATAGATTGGAAATATTATTATTTTTATATAGATTGGAAATATTATTATTTTTATATAGATTGGAGATATTATTATGCCATAAAGAAGTTCACTGCCTATTTTTCACTTATAAAATAAACTTTATCTTCGTTAAGCACACCTTGTCATTTGACTTTGTCACAATCGGGTTAGTATTTTATCCAATCCACCTGAGAGAATTTACAAGGTTAACGGTATTAATTTTCGATTATTGTCACCAAATTGGTTTAATAATTTCTACTAAAACGACATGTTTTCGATTTTGCATTTCATTCGTAATCAAGGGAGGATAACAGTCAAAGATAAGATGCCTCATTTAGATAAAGAGCGTTTATCTTGAGAACAGATTAACATTTTGGAAAAAATACCATCATCTAAACAAAATTAGTTCTAATATTACAAAACAATGGGATTTTTGTGCTCAATATGCATTAATTAAATGTTACACGATGACTATTAAGATGTTTTACATCAACAGATGCTTTATTTTACTTCTTTCTTCATAAATATATTTTGAAATTACTTTGAATTCAACATAGCTTGATTTTAACTTATTGGGTAAAGTTCTTTCTAAGCATAATGCCATTTTTAGCAAAACCTATTAAATAAGAAATTTTGTTTCAATTTCATTTTTAAATGGAACTCGATCCATAAAATCTGTCTTTAGGACAAAAATATCTGACAAAATATGAATGTGAGGAATCTCGCATTCATTATTTTGTTTTAGTAAAAACAAATCAAGGGTAATATGCGTTAAAGTGTGATCCAAATATTTTTTTTACAAAATAATTGTTTTAAATTTATATGTGGCCGATAATTTAAATACCCCCATGTTAGCAATCATTTATACTTTTATCTTTGAAATCAGCATATACTTCATCCATGGCAATAATACAGACCGAGCGGGACCTGTGGAAATTCAACAGGGGACTCATTCATATGTAATATATTGATGTTGGCGTAAATGAAGATGCTCTGGTATTATTCTAGCTCTTTTGTTAACACTGCAAAAGTATTTATCTAAGCTAACAGGGACGCTTAAATATGATATTTAAAATTTTTCAGATTTCGTATATATTATTAAAGAGTTAATGTTCTATCGATTTTTATATATAATAAAGTT